>NW_021639885.1:233169-250474 GCF_002087225.1 Trypanosoma theileri
ACAGACCCTTCCACCTACACTGAATGTGGGACACAATACTCATGCAGGAACACCGCAGTAGTACATATGGTCAACAAACATGGGTTCAAGAGAGCCGACGCGCTCTGGAAGATCAAATTCCCCCATGAGCCACCTCCGCCGGACATCCCGCCAGAACCTCCGCCACCTTCACAACCCCCACCTCCGGACACAACGTTACCCCGTCCCACTTCGCCTAAAGCAAAACCCCATCCGTTTGCCTGCAGTATATGTAAACGAACATTTCCGCTTCAAAATGGATTAACGCGCCACCTTAGATACATGCACAATGTCACATGCCCTGTCCCAGAGAGAAAGGGCCCGCGAGCCGAGGAACCGATTACAGAAGAGTCAGCATCCCCCTGTGACAAATGTGATATGGTAGCGCGCTCTAAAACAGGTCTCAAAGCCCATATTAGAGCAAAACAACCTGAGAACCCCAAAAAGGACGCACCTCGCCCTCAGCTCATCCCACAGCCTGCTTCACTACGATGCGAATTTTGTCTACGCGACTTCGGCAACATTAGTGGTCTCGCATGCCACAAAAAGTTTAAACATCCATCTGGAACCCCAATTGTGCCAGCAACAATACAAGTAACGTTCCCGCGCAATCAAAAACGCCAACGAGATACGTCGCCACCACAGGAGCGTGAGAGGACAGAGAAAAAGTCCAATGCGGAGTCTGCCAGAAGTTCTACGCCCACCTAGCCTCCCTCGTAATACACTGCAGAAAATTCCGTGAAGGAGAGGGTATGCCACAAACAATCGAATTCCACCAATGGGAAATACAAAACAACGAAAACAAGAGACCTTCCGGCATTAGTCTGCCCCTCATGCGGTGGTCACCAATGTATGAGTAAATCAGGCCTAACTCTACACCGAATGCCACGACACGGGTATCAACCTACCCGCGCGCACACCAGCCAACGCGACGAATGCGACGAAACAGCTCTGCATCTTTTGAGTTGCCCCGCTCTTCATCCACTGCGAGTCCAATTTGCGATAGTTGATGATGTACCCCTGATGAAACTATGTTTTTCTAAGCGATTAGCAAAATTCCTTATTGCAGTGGAGCGGAACTACATTATGCCACAGACTTCACACCCAAGAAACCCTACGCAGCCTACCTTCTTTCCCCACCTCTCTAAAATAAGCGACGGGCACGACCATGGAAACCTTGATAGAAGAGTAAGTTCAAGACGTCTGTCGGCGACCAAAGAAGCAACAAAATAAATAGGAGTTCATTGAGGCCAATCTATTACAAGAAATAAATAAAAAAATAGAAAAAGGAGACTGGAGGACGGGTTCTGGGTAAGAAAAGTGAGAGTAGAGAAATCTGGTAGGGTTTACTCGATCTGATTTCTCGTAGACTGGTTCTCTCGTTTGGGAACGGGCTACAACAAAAATCATATTACAAGAGCTTGAGGGTCCTATAAAATGAAGGGATCTTCTTCTTCGGAGCCACTCTCGAAAGTCGGTAATTAGGTGCTCTACGGTGTACGGTTGATAGCCGTACCATTGGAGTAATATCCATAAAAACACGAAGAACAGAAAGAAAAACGTATTGTGGTGGTGTGGAGGATAGAAGGGGATATATGTTTGATCGTACCCTCCTAATACACACCATGGAGTAGGGGACGTGTGTGTGTGTTGATGTTTTTTTTTTGCTGATAATGATGTGGGAGAAGAGGAGGTGAACCGACATTCTGAGGGAAAAGATAAAATAATAATAATAAGGATAAATAAAGAGGTAATATGTTTGTGAGAGAGTAATTGTGTGTTGCCTCTGTTTGTAAAGAGTGGCATGGTATTACAGTGATGTATGCAGTCATTTTTGTTATGGTTGTGGGTGAGTGGGTTTTAGATTCCAATTGTGGTGTTGGTATAAATATTATGGTGATGCATTGGTTTATTTTCTTTTTTTTCCCTTTGGAAGTGTGTTGATTATTGTGCAGTCTCTTTGTTTTGCTGATGATTTATGGTATTGTTTTTGTATGTTGCCGGGCGTACACTGTGTTTTTGGTGTATTTTGGTGTTCGAGCTGCCTGGTAATGATTTTATTATAATGAGAATACAGACACACTTTGTGTGTATGAATACCGAGTAAGATATTGGAGTGTGTGTAGAGACGTTTGTTTAATATTGTTTTGATACCATTTGTTTTCCACTTTTTCTAAATTCAAGGTGTTGTTTCAATATCTGTGTAACTCTGGGTGTGTTTTATTGTGTGAGTGGTTTATTGTTGTTCCCCTCATTGGGTTGTGTTTAATTGCTGTTGTGATATGTATTCTCTCTCTCTCTTTCTGTGTTGTTGTGTACTGTTCGCCTTGTGTGTTAAATGTGCGTCTCTTTTCTCCTTTTCCTCTTCTTCCTTTTTACCACAGATCCAAACAACTCACAGTGACAATCATGACAACGATGTTCGTCCAACTGCGCCGTGTGGTGTACCTGTTGGTACTTCTGCAGTGCTGTGTGTATGTGGCATGTAAGGAGGGTGAGGATCGTAATGTTGACGTTGACGAGTTTCTCAAGAACTACAACCCTAACGACCGCGAAATGGAGCGAGCGGCCGAAAAAGTGCAATTGTATACGAATGCCGCAGACAGGATGCTCGGAGAGGGGCGGACCACTTTGTTGGTATGGAAAAAGAAGGTGGATTCGTGTAATGATACGCGCTTAAGTGTCAAAAAAGCAACGGATGCAGTGGTTGGGCTCGCAAATGAGATGAAGCTGTACACGGATCCTGCTGGCAAAGGTGAAAAAAGGGGATATGTTCTGAAGAGTGGTGTCAAAGGTGAAGCGTTGTTGTTGTTGGTGGACAAGATCAAAAAAGTACTGGGAGGAAAGGATGACGCGCCCAACGAGACAGAAAAATCAATCGACTATGCGAACGTCGCAGGAAAAGCTTGTTTGACATCGCTGATGAACATGGAGGACGTCCTGAACAACCTCAACAGTAGTCGTGGGGGATTATTATCATTTGGTGAAGAAGATGTAAGAAAGAATCAAACTTTGGCGGTGCTCCTTGAACGAAGCAAGAATGTACACGAAGAGTTGATCCAGCTCCAGAACGATACCAACAAAGAGAGACTACGTGCCGCTCAGGCCGTGTCTGATGCCCGGGAGCAGATAAAAGCGTGGAATGGAGCAATGACTGAACTTAAACTTATGGGTGCTGTAGGTGAGGCGCGCGGAGATCAGCTAAATGGACTCGGGGGTTCGAGGGAGAAGATAGTTGAAGGCTTGAAAACCATTAAGGAGTCAAGTACGGACAGATTAGAGAAATTCAAGGACTTTCGCATGGAGGATAACAAGAAGAACAGGAAAGGCGATGCCGTTAAGGAAATTAACGCTACGGTGATAGAGGCAAATACAACGGAGATGGGCCGCATCGCGGAGCAAAGAAGAAAGGAGGAGGAAGATAGAGTAAGAAGAGCTGAAGAGGAAGCAAGACGGGGTGCGGAGGAAAAAGCGAGAAAGGCTCAAGAAGAAGCAAGACGGGTTGCGCAGGAAGAGCGGCAAAAGCAGGCCGCAGCTGAGGCGCAAAGAGCAAAGGAAGAACAGGAGAGAAGAAAAAGGGAGGAACAGGCCAAGAGGGAAAAAGAAGAGCAAGCCAAGAAGGAAAGAGAAGAAAAAGCGAAAAGGGATGCGGAGGAAGAGTCGAAAAGGATTGCAGAAGAGAAGGCGAAGAATGCGGCCAAAAAGAAGAAAGATGGAGCCGTCACTCCCTTTTTGATGCACGGACCCTTGTTCTTGCTTCTGATGTGTGTGTTGGGTTGCACTCTCGTGTGTTGATCGGTGTTCCCATGACACAACTGCACAGTTAACCCTTATTTGAGTGGATATTGATGCATTGTGAGGGTGCTGTTCTTTTTGGTTGAATTTTAATGTTCCTTTTTTCAGTTCGATAAATCTCTTGTTTGCATTTTTTGCTGAACAAATCTATTGGACTCCCTATGGCACTCATCACATGACAAACCATCATTTTGTAAGGGAAGTGTCCTCTTTGTTTGTTTGTAGGCTTTGTCTGGGCTCTGTGTTGCCGCCGTTTACTTTGTCCTCCTGGTGATGTGTGTGTGTGTTCCGTGATATTAATAACTATTGCTTTTACCCATGGGAATGGGATACAATCCCGATGTGTTTTAATTACCGTGACTGAAATGTGAGGAATGGTGGGAGGTTCAAGACACACAAACACGCACACTACCAACCCTCCTTCTCCTTGTGTGTGTGTGTGTGGACTGGTCATCATGTGTGCATCATTCCCACTGCTCGCCCTGTACGAAAGACACACACACCTACTGTTGGGAATTTTGTTCTTGCCTCCTGAACATATTCACATGGTGATCACGGCTTTCTTTTTGTTTTGTTTTCATTATTTTGCTTTTCCTTGTGGGTGTGTGTTTCATTATAATTTCATGGCACGTTGTGTGCAGCTGTGTGTTTCTCTCTTGCGTTTCCAATACACCTTGTGTATCTTGTGTGTTCATTTTTATGGGATGATTCTTTTTTTTCATTATATACAAACTGCTGCACGGACATCAAGAATAAAGATATGGGTACGGCACGTTCAGTACAGAATGATTTTCCGTTGTTAACCTTGGAGTGGATTGGACTGTGTCCAGGCATCGCAGCCACATTAAGTAATGAATTTCCTTTCTTTTCCTTTTACATCTTTGCTCTATTATTGTGTCTGCCTCACGCAGTCGCTCCTTTTTTTTTACATTTTTATTTTGGTATAAGGATTGGTGGGTTGTAGAGGTGTTTGAGTGTGCCCCTCTGTTGTGTGTTCCTTTGTGTGTTTGGGTTGCTACTCGCACCACCCACGTAATGAAAACACATTTCTTTGTTCTCACCTTCTCTCTCGGTGGTGTCACTCACAGCATTGCCACGAACATATTTCTTCCCTTGTGGTGTGTGTTGTTTGTGGTGTGGCTTGCTTGAGTGACTGCAGCCTGCGGGGAGGTGGACTGAGACTGGTCCGCTTCGGCTTCACGTAATGGGCTTGTTTTCTTTCATTTTGGGATTGAGTTGATGTGCTGGTGTGGGTGAATGTTTTTCTCTGATGGGAGTGGCAGCTGTGATTATTGTATTGTAAGTGCTTTGTGTACTGTTGTTGTTGTTCTTTTCTTGTGTTTTTCTTTTCCTCTCTGTGGGTGTGTGACTCCGTGTGCATTTTAGGGAATGCCGTAGTGCCTCTCTGACATGAGCATGTGAGACTGTCATTGTGTGTGTGTGCACTGTGAGTGGGAAGGACAACGTTGTGTTGCTGGACCACTCCACTGCGGCCTCTGTGGGGTTTGTGTGTGAGCGACTGGAGTGGAGGTGTGGTTCCTTTACGCTAGTCCACTGCCCTGCGGTGCGATTGGGGCCACGCGCATGAATGGGGTAATGAGAATCCCTCTGTCCCGAGTTACTATCTAGCGAAACGACAGTCAAGGGGAACGGACTTGAGGGGCTAAGCGGGGAAAGAAAGGAGACCCTGTTGAGTTTGACTCCAGTCTGGCTCTGGAGTGGTTGGTCGGTGGCATGTACTTGGTACTGTCATCACTTTATAATTTGGTTCACATAATTTATATATGTGTACTAGTGTGAGATTGTGAAGTGGGATCTCGCAGGTATCGTGAGGGAAGTGTATGGGGTAGTACGAGAGGAACTCCCATGCCGTGCCTCTGGTTTCTGGAGTTTGTCGAACGGCAAGTGCTCCGACGCTATCGCACGGTGGTTCTCGGCTGAACGCCTCTAAGCCGGAAGAAGCCAATCCCAAGACCAGATGCCCATTTTATATCACTATATATAACCAAAACTATGTGTGTACGTTATCAGCTAACGTGTATGTGGTATGCACGTGCGTGACTGTCTTGGGGAAAAGTAGACCTCCGTGGTCGCGGCTTTTCAGGACAAGACGGGCTACACCAAATCTAGGATGTGTTTGGCTTCTGCGTTTTTCGTTACAGCCTTCGCGGTCCTCTCCTATCCGGGAGCTTGAGGAAGTTTTCTTACTGTTTTTCAAAAAATAAACACTCTATCGAATCGCCATCCAAATCATCTGGTGGGCTCTGCCAGCCTTTGAGGCGCCAAGTATCTTCATGATCACAAGACACTCTTTTTGAAAACAAAGAAAACGTGTGCCTGGCAGCGTTGCGTTTTTATGCGCAGCTCTCTCAGTGTTCAACTCTTGCGTTCGGGGGAAGGGCATTCCCCAAACGCGAAGGTTCGTGGCGGCGTAGGGCAATATACGGACGCGCCTAGAAGCTCATCTTGAAATGGATCGCACCCCAAACGCAACGGCGTTGGTCGAAATTCCTGTCTGAGGACAGTTGCGGCGCGGCATGCGCTCCAAAAACACGCACGCCACAGCAACACACGACACAAACACAACCACTTTGCGCCCCTCTCCAAACGAGAGAACACATGCGTGGGCTGGCATGAGCGGCGTGCTTCGCTTCGGCGGGGCTCGGAGAGGGGCACTTTACGTCCCGGGGCGCTGAACCTTGAGGCGTGAAATATCATGCTCAGGGACTTTGAACTTGAGAGAAAAAGAAGAGTGAGGATGAGGAAAAAAAAGGGATGAAACCCGGCAACCAGTCTACGTGCGCAATGCTCGAGGCTCATTGTCGGGTTTTGCCCGTTTCTTTCTTTTTTTATCCCTCACCCCAAGAAGGGAGAGGAGAGAACACACGACCTCCACAACCCAAGGCGGGCGGCCAACTTGTCAGCGTCTTGTGCGCAACAAGAAAAAGAGGGGTGGGGGGTGGCTCCCTGGGGTGTTTCACTTATAAAATGAGTGGGGTTGGGAATAGTGGAAAACTCTTGCTTTCCCTACTTCAACGCTGGCGAAGGTGGGTTTGAAAGGTATTCCGCAAAGATGACCCTTCCCCGTTCCCCTCGTGACATGGTGTGGCCATTCAACCGCACCTTTTACTCGGTGGCACGTTGCGCCATGAACAAAAAGAACGTGAGGGTGAGTCCTTCCTTCCCTATGATAAAGGCAAATTCTGCTATGGTGATGTTAAGGCGTTCCCCTACTGCCATGTGTGGTGTGAAAAAGGAAATCCATGGGAAATGCAGAAAAGGGGTGAAATCCAAACAGAACATTTTGTCCCATAAGTATTTTGGTTTTTTAGGAGAGTCCTAAGAATGCATGGAGTACGTTTGCTTTCCATGAATATATTCAAGTGCTTAACCATGACGCCAAGATAAGTTAGCACCCGATTACCAAAGTCTTTTTAAATGGCGATATGTTGAAATATTGCAATCTGTAAAGAAAGAAGAAAAGAAGAAGATTGCCACACTGACGTCGGCTTCTGCCCTAAGCGACGCTGATGCAAACAAAAGTGCTTTGTGTCATTTTTTGGCGTAGGAAGATTGAGTAGTAAACGATCATGCCCATATTTACCAACAGAATCCTCCATGGCGTTCTTCGGGGCAGTGTTTTTGGATGCGTGCGGGGTTCGCCATTACCTGGGATGTTGTTGTTGTTGTTGTTGCCTCTGCTTCCCCCCGAACCAAAAACTTCGAATTGAAGAAATAGTGGCGATAGAAAATGTCATGTTATCTTATTGCGAAGCAAGAAACGTGAGGATAAAAAAAAAACCTTTTACCAGCAAAGAATCCCTTAAATATAAAAAGCGTCGTGGGTGGTGGTGATGGTGTTCTTCCACTGTGGTTCACGCGTCTTCAGCAGAAAAGAGAGATATTACCACAGTGAGGCAGAATCATTGTGTTCGATATTTATATAAACGCAGGAATCAAAACCATAAAGCTAGACTTTTGAATGATTCTGTGACCAATAAGAGTGACGTTATGTTTTTCTTTTATTTTATTTATAACTTTCATGGGGTTTGCGAGGGGTAGGAATTGTACAGAAACAGATCCTTGGTAATGAGGGCCGTCCCGCCGTGGTGCCAAGGTGGAGTAGATGAATTTATTCAAAGAAACCAAATGCACTCACTAAATGTTTGAAGTGGGTGGTTTCCTTAAAAACCAAATTCTTTTTTATTTTTTATTTTTAATACATGCGTTCTTAGGGATGCCATTCCCCTTGGTGACGTTTGGCCATCGAAAGGTGGAACCAAGGTCCATTATCCCTTATTCTTTCGAGGGAAGCCATGGGCCAGCAAATTCTCTTCTTGAGAGTTTACGGGTTCATAAGCTACAAACGTCATACAGCACCGGGGTCAGCAGAGTCGTGCTAGGACAAAACTTTATCCAAGAAGATCCTGGGGTGCGTATCAGTGTGCCATCAGCAGCAGTTTCTTTTACATATTTCACTTTAGTGTGAATGCTGCTAAAAAAGGAGTGACAGGGACCCTAGAGATAGTAACAATTATGCCCTCTAGTGGCGGAAATTAGATTTGGCCGTTGAGGTGACTCAGAGAGGCGAAAAAAACCATGTTTTGCCACCTACGAGATCCATTATAATTTCATTACCAATGCGTACTCCCCATGCCCAACGGTAGTAAAAAAAAAATAATATAAAAAACAAATTGTATTTATGTATATTTATGTATTATTCTTGATGACCCGTTCCATTGGAGTAACATCCATAAAGCCACGAAGAACAGAAAAAAAAACGTGGTGGTGTGATGTGAGGTACTTTTTGGTGGGGGATGGAAGGGGATATGTATGATCGTGCCCTCCTAATTCACACCATGGATTAAGGGACGTGTTTGTGGTTGGGTGGTTTTTTTTTTTTTTTTGGTGATTATGTTGTGGGAGAAGAAGAGGAGGCGAACCAGCATTCTGAGGGAAAAATAAAATAATAATAGTAATAGGGATAAATAAAGAGGTAATGTGTGTGTGTGAGAGAGTAATTGTGTGTTGCCTCTGTTTGTAAAGAGTGGCATGGTATTACAGTGATGTATGCAGTCATTTTTGTTATGGTTGTGGGTGAGTGGGTTTTAGATTCCAATTGTGGTGTTGGTATAAATATTATGGTGATGTATTGGTTTTCTTTCTCTTTTTCTGTTTGGTGGTGTGTTGATTATTGTACAGTCCCTTTGTTTTGCTGATTATATTTTTGTGGTATTGTTTTTGTTTGTTGCCAGGCGCACTGTGTTTTTGGTGTATTTTGGTGTTCAAACTGCCTGGTAATAGTTTTATTACAATGAGAATACAGACACACTTTGTGTATGAATACCGAGTAAGATATTGGAGTGTGTGTAGAGACGTTTGTTTAATATTGTTTTGATACCATTTGTTTTCCACTTCTTCTAAATTCAAGGTGTTGTTTCAATATCTGTGTAACTCTGGGTGTGTTTTATTATGTGAGTGGTTTACTGTTGTTCCCCTCATTGGGTTGTGTTTGATTGCTGATGTGATGTGTATTCTCTCTCTCTTTCTGTGTTGCTGTGTACTCACTGCATTGTGGGTCAAATGTGTGTCTACTTTTCTCCTTTTCTTCTTTTTCCTTGTTACCACAGACCCAAGCAACTCACAGTGACAATCATGGCAACGATGTTCGTCCATCTGCGCCGTTTAGTGTACCTATTGGTACTTCTGCAGTGTTGTGTTTGCGTGGTCCGTGCAGATGATGCCGAAAAAACGACGGCAGTAAATTTTTTAACGAAGTGGGCGGATGAGTCGGAGAAGCATCTTGCGGAAGGAAAGAGCTATCAATTGGTGTGGAATACCACAGTGGGGTTTTGCGATGAGAGAGCTGATAAAGCCAGGAAAGCTGCCGAGAAAACGGAGAAACTCGTTGAGGGGATTGCTGCCGAAAAAAACAAACAAAAGGGTGCTAATGTTACCGGAAAAAATCTTCCTGTTTCCCCAGAGCTGGTTCAACTCGTGGAGAACGTTTCGGCGGAGTTAGATAATGATATGCGTGTGTTTGGGGAGGCGATGGGTACAGTCGAGAAGGCAAGGAATTTGGTTACGTGGAGTTCTGGCGCGATTCAGAATATGCAAGATAAGTTGGTGAGTCAAAACGGACACAGGGTGCATTATACGGGAGTGCTAGAGGAAGTACCTGAAGATAAAAGAACGGAGGAACAACAGCTCCTTATTGAAAGGAGCAAGAGAGTGTATAAAGAAATGGATGAGGTATATCAGCATCTCCAAGTGATCAAGAAAAAAAGTGTCGCCTGCACGAGAGAAACAAATCAGCTTGTGATGGAAACGAAGAACAAGATGCTCAGAACGAAGGAACTGTTCGAGGGGCTGAAACAACATGTTGAGGTGAAGAGTAAGGGGGTCGAAGAGAAGGTGAATCTCTACGACCAAGAAGTTAAGAAATCGCTGGAAAAAGAATTGCCAGAGGATGTTACTTTTGAGCAAGCGAAAGGAAAGGAGGTTATGGTCGGTCGTGCGTCTAATAGTACGATTGGTGGGGCGGCCACTCTGGCACGTGAGAACAGAACAGTTGAAACAACCGAACTATGGGAGAAATTGGGGGCGGAAAAGATAAAAGAAGAGGGACGTTTGAAGCAAAAAAAGGTGGAGGAGGAACGGGAACTAAAGAAACGCATTGAAGAAAGGAAGCTGGCTGCGGAACGCAGGAGACAGGAGGAAGAATGGCAAAAACAGGCGGCAGCTGCAGAGGCGCAAAGAGTAAGGAAAGAACAGGAGAGAAAGAAAAGAGAAGAACAAGCAAAGAAGGAAAGGGACGAGAAAGCGAAAAGGGAAGCCGAGGAAGAGGCGAAACGGGCAGCAGAAAAGTTGAGACAGGAGGCGGCACAAAAAGCCAAGGAAGAAGCAGAAAAGACGAAGAAGGACAAGAACAAGAAGGATGGCAGCAGCAGTCCTGCATTGATGCACGGTTCCTTGATTCTTCTTGTCCTCTCTGTATTGGGTTACACTCTCGTGTGCTAAGCGGTGTTCCCATGACACAGTTGCAAGTTAACCTTTGTTTGAGTGGATATGGATGCATTGTAAGGGCACTGTTCTTATTTGGTTGAATTTTAATGTTACTTCTTTTTTCAGTTTGATAAATCTTTTGTTTGCATTTTTTTATGCTAAACACATCTATTGGACTCCCTATGGCACTCATCACATGACAAACCATCATTTTGTAAGGGAAGTGTCCTCTTTGTTTGTTTGTAGGCTTTGTCTGGGCTCTGTGTTGCCGCCGTTTACTTTGTCCTCCTGGTGATGTGTGTGTGTGTTCCGTGATATTAATAACTATTGCTTTTACCCATGGGAATGGGATACAATCCCGATGTGTTTTAATTACCGTGACTGAAATGTGAGGAATGGTGGGAGGTTCAAGACACACAAACACGCACACTACCAACCCTCCTTCTCTTTGTGTGTGTGTGTGTGGACTGGTCATCATGTGTGCATCATTCCCACTGCTCGCCCTGTACGAAAGACACACACACACCTACTGCAGGGAATTGTGTTCTTGCCTCCTGAACATATTCACATGGTGATCACGGCTTTTTCTTTTCTTGTTTGTTTTCATTTTATTGTTTTTTCCCTTGTGTGTGTGTTTCATTATAATTTCATTGCACATTGTGTGCAGCTGTGTGTTTCTCTTTTGCGTTTCCAATACACCTTGTGTGTCTTGTGTGTTCATTTTTATGGAATGATTCTTTTTTTTCATTATATACAAACTGCTGCACGGACATCAAGAATAAAGATATGGGAACGGTATGTTCAGTACAGAATGATTTTACGTTGTTAACCTTGGGGTGGGTTGGACTGTGTCCAGACATCGCAGCCACATTAAGTGATGAATTTCTTTTTTTACTTTTCTTGCTCTATTATTGTGTCTGCCTCACGCAGTCACTCTTCTTTAGCATTTTTATTTTGGCATAAAGATTGGTGGGTTGTGGGTGTTTGAGTGCCCCTCTGTTGTGTGTTCCTTTGTGTGTTTGGGTTGCTACTCACACCGCCCACGTAATGAAAACACATTTCTTTGTTCTCACCTTCTCTCTTGGTGTTCTCACTCACAGTATTGCCACGAACATATTTGTGCTCTTGTGGTGTGTGTTGTGTGGCTTGTTTGAGTGACTGCAGCCTGCGGGGAGATGGACTGAGACTGTTCCGCTTCGGCTTCACATAATGGGTCTGTTTTTTTTGGGGGTGTTGAGTTGATGTGCTGGTGTGGGTAAATGTTTTTCTCTGATGGGAGTGGCAGCTGTGATTATTGTATTGTGAGTGCTTTGTGTACTGTTGGTATCCTGTTGTTGTTCTTTTCTTGTGTTTTTCTTTTCCTCTCTGTAGGTGTGTGGCTCCATGTGCATTTTAGGGAATTCGGCAGTGCCTCTCTGATATCAGCATGTGAGGCTGTCATTGTGTCTGTGTGCACTGTGAGTGGGAAGAACGCTTTGTGTTGCTGGATCACTCCACTGCGGCCTCTGTGGGGTTTGTGTGTAAGCGGCATGCTTTGCTTCGGCGGGGCTCGAGGGGCACTTTACGTCCCGAGGCGCTGAACCTTGAGGCCTGAAATATCATGCTCAGGGACTTTGAACTTGAGAGAAAAAGAAGAGTGAGGATGAGGAAAAGAAAGGATGAAACCCGGCAACCAGTCTAAGCGCGCAATGCTCGAGGCTCGTTGTCGGGTTTTGCCCTTTTCTTTTTTTTTATCCCTCACCCCAAGAAGGGAGAGGAGGAGAGAACACACAACCCAAGGCGGGCGGCCAACTTGTCAGCGTCTTGTGCGCAACAAGAAGAAGAGGGGTGGGGAGTGGCTCCCGGGGGTGTTTCACTTATAAAATGAGTGTGGGGTTGGGCATAGTGGAAAATTTATGCTTATCTATACTTTTTAGAACGGTACCGATCCTGTTCTTTGGCAAGTCCTATTTGCGTGACGCCGTTGTAGGGTTCTACAGCGCTCAGAAACGACGGACGCCTGTTAATTTGGTATTCGAGAACCACAAAGATACTCGGGAGTTTTTTATCACCAAATAATAAAACAGGCATGCATTGGAAAGATTTTTACCTTTACGGATTGCATACTTAGAGCTTACTGTGGGAATGGTGTGGTCTTGCTGCGTATCATTCTTAATTTGTATAATTCTTTCTTCTCATTTGTATCTGAAAAGACTTGTGTGTTAAGGTGTGGGTTTTGAAGGACCGCCTGACCCTTCCGCCTCAGCTTCGCGCGCTGGGGCGGTTTAAAGCGCTTTCAATACCTTTTTGCAAGGTAGCAACACGGTTTTATAGAGAATGGGGAGTATTTGAAACTCATCACAGTGTATTGCTGTTTTTTTTTTTCTTGATGATAGTGATAAAGAGAAAAAAAAAACTATCTATGTTTATTTATTTTTTACTTTTATTCTTTTTTATATGGAAGTGGTGGGGGAAACAAGAACTAGACTATTATTTTTAAAAGCTTGTGGAAATAATGTGCGACAGGATGCGGTTAAATAAAAGAGAGTGGTGATGTTTTTGTTTACATTTTTTTTCTTTGCCTATGATTTCTTTTTATTTTTTATCTCGAAAGGTAACCGCATTGGGAGGTAGCGGATGGGGTGATTTTCTTTTTCCGTCCCATCCACCTTCACTACCCTCCACGTGGAGGAGTCCAGTAGTGACGGGACACCCCCCAAAAAAAGACTGCTACTTTATAAGTAATCAACAGAATTGTGCATCATGGATTAGTTTTTATGATTTACATGGTTTAACGGTGAGTAAACGACTGACAGGTGTATCGCTCGGAAGGTGGTGGCATTAAGTCTAACTCTTGAAATTTTACTTTTGTCTTGTATTTTTTTCCCTCCATAGAAGAAAAAAAAAACTGAATCCAGGCGCATATTCGGAAAAAGTGTATATATATATATATGTCAGTATCAAAAAAAGAAAAGAGTGTAATAGTGGGTAGAATAAATATGAAATGGAAAGACTTTTTCAATAGTAACTCTTGCACCACAGGTTTGTGTTTGCTACTTTGAATGTCACATACTTCTTTGTATCTTCCTTTTTTTCACCTGCTTTCTGCCAAAATGATTCTTCTAAGAGACAAGAAAGTTAATATTCAGACACAGTGCCTTGAAATAACTCACTAAAATACGTAGAAATAAACACCCAGATAAAGAGATCAAGGGAGGGACGACACAACATTATTAAGGTATGAGGAAAAATAAGGCAATGTCCTGCAGAATATTCTTCGCGTTTCTTCTTATTCTGTGCTCAAGCGCCGTCCTCTCTCACGCCATGTCCTCAGAGGAGCGTCAGAGAAGCAGAGTCATACTCTTTGAACGAGGAGTGACGACAGTGCCATTCGAAGATGATAATGGGACGACATATCAAAGAAGAGTTCATTCGTTCCGTATTCCTTCCCTTATTGACGTGGATGGTGTGATGGTCGCCATCGGTGACGCCCGCTATAATACGTCTAACGACAACTCCTTTATCGAGACGGTGGTAAAGTTCAGTGCGGACAATGGGAAAACGTGGGAAACACAAATTGCAGTAAAGAACACTCGTGTGAGTAACGTTTCTCGTGTGGTGGACCCTACAGTCATCGTAAAGGGGAACAAGATTTACGTTCTTGTGGCAAGATACAACAATTCGACCAAGAACTGGGGTCAGCACTATGATGGCAAGGATTGGGAGCCTGTGTTTTCTGTTGGTGAGGTTAAGAAGACAGCGATAAATGGCAAGGTGAATGCAACGATTACATGGACCGATCCTGTCTCACTAAAATCTATTTTCCCTGAAGAGATTGCAGGAGGGCCATCAAAGCAATTCCTTGGGGGTGTAGGGGTTTCTATTGTAACAACGAACGGTGCTCTTGTGTTCCCAGTCCAGGCAATGAGTTCAATTAGGAGGACCACTGCAATGATTATGTATTCCAAAGACGATGGTGAGACATGGAAGTTCGCAAACGGTATCACTGCACTGGATTGCACTGAATCTTCTATTGTTGAGTGGGAAGGGAAGCTCATCATGAACAGTCGCGTTGACATTGGCTACCGCAAAGTCTTTGAGTCCACAGACCTGGGGGAGACATGGAAAGAAGCTGTTGGAATACTCTCCCGAGTATGGGGCAACTCACCATCACGTAAAGGACCTGGTAGCCAGATTCCTTTCATTCCTGTAACGATTAAGGGGAGCGTGTGATGTTGTTTACACACCCCCGGAATTTCAAGGGTAGATGGAACCGTGACCGACTTCATCTGTGGGTAACGGACAACAACCGCATATTTGATGTTGGTCAGATTTCCGTTGGTGATGAGAACGCTCCCTACAGTTCAGTGCTCTACAGGGGTGATAAGTTGTATTGTTTGCACGAAACTAATCTTCAGGAGAATTACAGTCTTATCTTTGTGGAGCTAAAAGAAGAACTGAACTTGATCAAGTCAGTGGTGAAGACCTGGATCGAGCAGGACAAGAAGTTCTCAGACATTTGCACCCCAGTCAACCCAAAGACACAGGCTGGTGCAAGTGACTGCGGCTTCCCGTTCCCCACTGCTGGGCTTGTTGGCTTCCTTTCCGATGGGGGGTGACGGTAAACAGTGGAAGGACGCATACCGCTGTGTGAACGCTAGCGTGAAAAATGCTGAGAAGGTTCCCAATGGTATGAAATTCAAGGGAGTTGGTGCAGGGGCAATTTGGCCAGTAGGCGAGCAGGGACAGAACCAGCGATACCATTTTGCAAACTACATGTTTACGCTGGTAGCAACGGTACAAATCATTGAGCTACCAGAAGTCGGCAACCCAGTCCCACTATTGGGAGTGAGCTTGGATGAGGCTGGTGGCAAGAAGCTTCTGGGACTCTCATTTAACAGCGACCAGCAGTGGAACCCAATATGCGGGAAGATTGAAACCGCACCTAACGGATCGTGGGAACTGAACAAGGCATACCAGGTGGCACTCACTTTTCAGGACGGAGTGGGTTCGATCTATGTTGATGGAGAGCCCTTGGCAGGCTCAGGGGAGAAGCTTCAGTACGATACAAGGTCCCTCGTTGTTTCACACTTCTACATTGGTGGATATGGAACCAGTGAACTGGAGACGGATGGCCATGTAACAGTGACAAACGTTCTTTTATACAACAGACAACTGAACCAGAGCGAACTCAAAACCTTGTTCTTGGCCAGGGATCAAATTGCAGATAACACCTGGGGTGTTGATGACGATTCTTCTACTTCTGGTAGTAGTAGTGAGTCATCTGCACCTGAGGAGGCGTCATCTTCTGAGTCTCACAATACAGAAGAGTGGGATAGTTTAGAAACCGATGGATCGACACTCTGTTTTGGGGTTAATTATTTTTCAATGATGCTTCTACCGTTACTAACCCTGGCTCTCGTTCTATTTGACCATGGTATTTTTATCTGAAGTTTTTGCGTCCGAAGACGGTTGAATAACCCACATGAGATGATCTGTTTTTTTCTTTTGACCGCCATTTCACTCGCTGAAAAAATCCAAACATACGCTTCTCTTGGCACGTTGAGATTTCGGTATGAACTGAATGTAATAATAACGATGCCCAAATCGATTGTAGTAATATCAATTAGCTTATACACTCAATTCAATATGTTTCTGGATTTATATTCTCTTTTTGATTTGGTGTTTTTGTTTTGTTTATTGTTTACTTCCTCGCTCTTTTAACAAATAAAAACTGTAGATAGAAAAGAAAACTTTATACGTTTAAGCCACTATTCAGGTGGATTTATATTCCATTTCTGATGTATTTTTTCTTTTTGATGTTCTCACTCTTATAAAAAGTTACCGTTGGAAGTAGCAAAGAGCTTATACACTTAAACTGCTCTTCTTTGCTCATATATCTCTTTGAATATATCTCTTTGAAATTCTCCTCTTCAGATTATTTTAATCTTGTTTTATCCGCCAATAAAATTATATAAAAACGTATATAATGCTTTTGCGGAAACATTTATATCCGTTCGATATAATTTATTGTTTCTATGTGGTTAATGGGTCATTATTTTCAAGTTCTGTTTGAATCTAGTGTGGCGAAATAATATTTAGGGTTGGGGTTGGGGTTAGGGTTAGGGTTAGCCGTGCTGAAAGCGTGCTGAGGCACAAGCGTGTCGTGGCCGAAATTTCTCGTAGAGAAACTGGGTGTACGGGTTGTAAATAAACAGAAGCACGCAGAGAGTGAGTAAGAGTAATGTGCATATGAGTTCGACCCCTTGTATTGCTTGAATGTTTGTGAAAACTTTTCTTGTTTTCTACTTCTCTTATAACTATTTTCTCTTCGTGCAATCACAAAGGTTGAACACCTCTAGCTCCTCCAAAAGGTTTGTCGACGGGTTCAGAACTCAAGAACAGTTTTGAAAAGAAAGCATTGCAAGTATGACGGAAAGTGAGATTGCCACTACCCGCATGGCCGCTGAAACGCAGCGTTTGCCTCCCGACGGGACGCCGGAAGAAC
>NW_021639885.1:252774-254070 GCF_002087225.1 Trypanosoma theileri
GTTTTTCTGCTCTGCCTAAATGGTGAATTTATTACTTTGATGGGAGGGAAAATTATCAAAATACAGAAGGCATTCTCACCCTGCATGGCGGGAAAGTGTTTTAAACTTTTCTGCCGCTTGCCCCTCCTCAAGGGGGATCTCTCTTGAAACAAGGTGAAAACTAATAAAAATATTTTCTGTTTCTCTCTTTGTTTTTTCTTGCGCTTTTTAGGCCCAGCAAAGAAGAAGGTAAATTACACTACGTATACTTTTACCTGGTATGCTTTCGTTGCGCCTTTTGAATCCTTTGGAATTCCAATGGAAATTATGAAGAAAAGATGAGGAATTGTTGGGGATTTGGCTCCCCTGCTGGTTTTGTTTATTCCTCTTTTGGTGTTGGATGTTGTTCGGCTTCCTCACCCTTTTTTTTTGGGGGCGATTAATGGGGTATGTGGCGGATAGCCGCTGTTCCTTTCCCTCAGCGGGATTTCAAAAGGGCGATGCCATGATAATTTCAACATGAATTGTTTGAAGAGCGTGGGGAGTGGACCCCATTCCCCTTCGCGGTGTCGCTCTTTATTGTTGGGCGTGGTGTGCGGGACGGTGACCCGGCAGATCAGACCCCCAGCAAAAAATAAAAAAAAAAAGAAACGGGGGAAAAACCAAAACAATACGAAAAGCGTGGGGTTTGGGAATTGGGGGTTGTGAAATAAATGAAAATAAACACACAAAGAAAACACAAAACGGACACGCACTTCGACATTCCCCAGCGGCAAAGGAACTTCCCAACGACACGCGTGATGGGCAGCGGGCTTTCCCACGGGCGCGGCTCCGGGGAACAAGAGTGGCAGAGGGGAATTGTTTTCTGTTAAGGGTGATGTGGATTTTGGTGGAGAAAATATATGGAGGGATGCAATTATTGTAATTTATTTGTTTTATATATAAACTCTAAAAGGGCAAGCGGATATGATCGCATTTGGTTTACTGCAGCGCTAATGTCTATCTCTTGATCTCATGTTTTTTCTGCATTTCTATACAAACTGATAGTCTAAGTGTTTGTTTCGGCTGTTTCTCGTTTTTGATTCAATAGAGATCGTTCTTTTCGCGCCCACCCACCGCATCCGTGTAGATTTTTTATTTTTATTTTATTTTTTATTTTTCCATCCAGTGAACCGGCATGCGCTGCTGGAGTATCCCGAAGCCGTGGGCGCAGTCTTTACCGCGTTGTCTTCCGGCCTCCGATCATGAGACTGTCCTTCACCTCATACAAATGAGCTGAAACAGCAGCAGCGTTCTTCCAATGCCTTTTTTGTATTC
>NW_021639886.1:0-209 GCF_002087225.1 Trypanosoma theileri
TCGTCAAGGCACGGCTCGAACTTGCCCATGCTCACGGCCTTTTGGAGGTCCTCCTTTGTCATCTTGGTGGTCTTGATGGTGCGTGAGGTCTGCACAAGGTGCGGTATAGGGTACGGGTCGGGCGAAGCGTCAACCGTGATGTAGCGGTACGCTTCTTCGAGAAAAGCTTTCGTGTGCGCGTGGGCGGTCATCATCTGCCGCACCGCTTC
>NW_021639886.1:5344-6042 GCF_002087225.1 Trypanosoma theileri
AAAACGTTTGGTATTACACAATCATGGCTTGCGAAAAAATTCAAAACTTTATCGCAAGATAAAGGAAAAATTGGAAAGAAAAAACGCAAAGCCAAAGTAATAACAAACAAGAAAAATGAATACAAAAAAGGCATTGGAAGAATGCTGCTGCTGTTTCAGCTCATTTGTATGAGGTGAAGGACAGTCTCATGATCGGAGGCCGGAAGACAACGCGGTAAAGACTGCATCCGCGGCTTCGGGATTCTCCAGCAGCGCATGCCGGTTCACTGGATGGAAAAGTAAAATTAAAATAAGATAAAAATCTGTAGGGATGAGGCGGGAGGGCGCGAAAAGAACGATCTCGATTGAATCAAAAACGAGAAACAACCGAAGCAAACACTTAGACCATCAGTTTGTATAGAAATACAGAAAAAACATGAGAGCAAGAGATAGACATTAGCGTTGCAGCAAACTAAATGCGATCATATCCGCTTGCCCTTTCAGAGTTTATATATAAAACAAATAAATTACAATAATTGTTTCCCTCTACAAATTTTCACCCTCAAAATCCACATCACCCTTAACAGAAAACAATTCCCCTCTGACACTCTTGTTCCCCAGAGCCACGCTCGTGGGAAAGCCCGCCACCCATCACGCGTGTCGTTGGGAAGTTCCTTTGCCGTTGGGGAATGTCGAAGTGCGCGTCCGTTTTGTGTTTT
>NW_021639886.1:6482-7292 GCF_002087225.1 Trypanosoma theileri
TCTGAAATTAAAACATATTTCAGTTGAAATTGACTTCTTAATGCATTTCCTGCCTTCTTATTTGTATCAAGTCTTCGATTTTAGATAGTTTTTCTCGTTTACGCACCCCCTCCAAAGCCTCCACGAGGCGTACTGCCATTCCTAAAGACAAATTCACCTGATACTGATTTACCTTTTCATTCCAGAATCTGGCAGTAATCCCCTGTTCCTCGAGATTATAATTTCCTGATTCATTCAAAGTGCATCCTTGCCATTCTTTTATTTGTCTCCTCTCATCAGCGTCGTAGGGTTGTATGTAAATGATCTCCCATGATATTTTCTTGGAAACACCAGCCCAGTCAGAAAAACAATTTTTAAGATATTTATTGAATTCAATTACTGCAGTAACTGTAGTTTCATGTCTTCTGGCAGTTGTTGTTTGTATTCCAATCATTGTAACCCTTTCCTCTTCGGATTTCACAAAATAGAAACCATCCACCAGAGGGAAATTAGATATAGAAGGACAGTAAAGCATATTGTACTCTATCCTCCTGCTGGCATCATTTGTACTAGTGGGAAAGGAGAGAACCATTACTAGCATATGGAGCCGAATCCCTCCGTTGTAAAACACTCTTCTTTCTTCTTCGTTTATCAAGGGGTTGAATTATTTTCGGTTCTTTACCAAGCGCAGTTACAAAGTTCTTGGCCGTAAAAGCAATAACACCAAGTTTTTCATAATGTTCGGCAATGAGCACGCCCCTATCTGTGAAAAAGAATTTCAAGTATGGGGCACGACAAATCTCCATCACTCGAACAAGTATGCTTTTATTT
>NW_021639886.1:8827-9115 GCF_002087225.1 Trypanosoma theileri
AGGTACAGTTTCCACTCTTGCACGTACCGCTGGAGGTTGATTGAATAAGATGATTTTGTTATCGTGGAACGATCGAATGGGGAAGTGATGCCGAAGAAAGAAGGAAGAAATGATGTTGTTCGTCGAATGGAGATTCATTTTTTTAAATTAACCTTCCTCCTTGAATTGCTAACATTTTCATTTTTTTACTGCTCACTCACTTCTGCAATACCAAAAGAAAATGAAAAAAGAAAAGAGAGAAAATGGATGAAATGTCTGTAAAACTACACAGGAAACAATTTGCACTGA
>NW_021639886.1:10301-10642 GCF_002087225.1 Trypanosoma theileri
TTTTTTTTTTTTTTTACATTTGGTTATCGCAGTATTTACCCTCTGGCATCTCCCATTATCAGGAATATCCCGTGAGATTTTCCATTTGCGCACAACAACATACTGGATCAAGATTGTGTGAACGTGATGCTGCGTACACAACTTCTTTTGGTTAGGTACCCCTTCGGGTGAGGAATAATGTACCTGTTATCATCCATCTCGTAAAATTCTCGTAGCAATGGGAGCGAGATTCATTTCTAAACAGTCATCTTCTCAAAGTGGCAATGGGAGCCAGAGAAAGAGTCTGCTACGCACAGTATTCCAAATCAACCGCAAGAAAAGGATACACCAACTAGTCAAAT
>NW_021639886.1:12117-13848 GCF_002087225.1 Trypanosoma theileri
TCCCCTTCCATTTCGGCGTAATATGGTGCACTTAAACGAATACCGTTGATATACACAATAGCCTTACCGTCTTTTAATGTCAATATCACTGAATACGCCTTGTTCACTTCCCATTTGCCTGTTGGACCACTTGATTCGTCCCTGTTTATTGTGCTCCACGTATTGTCTTTATTGAACGACAAACCAAAAAGAATTCTTTTTTTGGATTTATTCATTTTTACACCCAACAAAGGACTGTTTTCCTTCTTTGGTACCTCATGGATAGTCACAGTCGCCGCAAGAGTAAAGGCGTAGTTTGTAAAGTAATACTGCTTCGCCAGTCCATCTGTGTTCACAGGCCACTTTGCCCCTGCACCAATTCCCTTTAACGTTAGTCCGTTGGGATTCTTCTCTGGGACGCCACTTACAGAAGCACTCACGCCGAGGTATTCATCATTCCATTTCCCTTCATCGATATTTCCAGACAGATAGCCCACCAACCCAATAGTGGGAACAGGATACTTACACTGACGAGATGAAATACCACTGTTATCAGCGCAGCAACGACTCTCAGAGAGAGTCTNTGTGCTCTCAGATTGCCGTCCGTCTTGTTCGAGCGTTTCTGCTGGGCCCGTGGACGATCGTCGTTGAATTGAAGGGAAAAATAAGGCAGTTGCAAAGCGTCAAAGACGGTGGACAGGTCGAACTCGGTCAAATTATCCAAATGATTCTTGGTGCGAAAATTGGTGATCGACTGGGGCCGCAGCTCCTTGTCATCTCCCTTGCCAACCGAGATAAGCGCGAGACCGGCCAGAATGTAGGTAACCTTGCGACGCCGATGCACCTCCCAGTCGAGTTGCGTGCGAAGCAGCACGCGACGTGCCTGGCACACAATCAGTCGCCGCTTGGGTTCAGCGGGAAACTTGGTTTCCGCTCTTACCGCATCCACAACTTCCAGTCCTGTCACATCTTCCTCTTCTCGTTCTTGCAATGGCCCTTCAACCTCACTCTGGGGTTGGGACCACTCCATGGGTTCCATCGCCTCCTCGTTTCCAGTGGTCGCTCGCACCGCGTTGACAACAGCTTCGTCATCATTCACATTCGTCGTTCGTCGACTTCGTTGCTGTGATGGCTGTGAGGCACCTGTCCCTCCGTAAAGCCACTCTCTCTCATCGCGATGTCGCGATAGGTTTTTCTTCTGTTGATGTGTTGGGTGCTGCTGATGCTGCTGTTGTCGCCATTCCATTATAGTGGCGTTTAACAGGTTTTGGCGTTCCATGTCAGTTCGTAGTTCTAGAAAACGTTTCAGTCTCGATAGGAAAAACGCACGTGTCGGCGGTTCCTCGCAGTGGCGTAGCACAGTGTCGAACAAATGTCGGACCATCTTGGTCAAACCGGGCGTGATGCGGACATTCACATTGACCGCAAACGCAAAAAAACGTATGGACATAAAAATGCCACAATCCTCGCTAGACCGCACTTGTCGTGGGGTCGGGACAAACTCTACCGTGATGCTGTCATCATACGGTCTGAGAGCACGTCGTATATCGCGCTCCACTGGCGGTGACGGTGCCGAGTCGTAAACACGTAGCACGTACGTTTTACGTTGTTGTTGTTGTTTTTCGCCTATATTGTTCAATGATGCGGCTTGGGAGGATAATGAAAATACCCCCGCGATCCAATGAGATCGTGTGAAGAGCGGGATGTATATAAGTCCACTAGTGTTGTGGCTGTAGTGCTTGTCACTCACAG
>NW_021639886.1:15492-16394 GCF_002087225.1 Trypanosoma theileri
AGGATGAAAGCCACATCTTGTGAAAGTGGCATATTGGATTTCATCCTTTCTTCAAAAGCCCTCTTTAAATTCGCAGGTGCCTCGGGTGTTGCCGCACGTAGGAATAACGTGTCGTACCTTTGAATGTATTCGTCGGCTTGTTGTCTCCACGGCTTCAATTTATAAATGTTGTCTAGTCGCAATGTGGCGAGCATTGCTTCATTGAAGCGGTTTGAGTCAGCAAGTTGCTGCTCGACACTCCTTTCATTTCCCTGCATCGCGAAAAGAACGATCTGGATTGATCAAAAAAGTAGAAACAACCGAAGCAAACACTTAGACTATCNCCCAGACGCCACTGCCAGGTCTCTAAAAATGGTACTTGAAAAAGAGCTAAAGAACAAGAGAAAAGAAAGGGAGAGAAAGAACCGAAGATCCGGCGAGACGGACAGGTTCGTTCATGCTTCAAAACAAATGCGGCACACACCTCCGCTTGGCGTCGTTGATGTTTCTTTTTGTTGTGAAATTTTACTGTGGACCAAGATAAGCCATTTTGGACTGTTCACCCAATGTTGATTATAATGAAAAAACGTTTGGTATTACACAATCGTGGCTTGCGGAAAAACCCAAAGCTTTATCGCAAGAAAAAAGAAAAGTTGGAAATGAAAAAACGCAAAGCCAAACTAATAACAAAGAAGAAAAATGAATACAAAAAAAGCATTGGAAGAAAACACTGCCGCTGTTTCAGCTCATTTGCATGAGGTGAAGGGCAGTCTCATGATCGGAGGCCGGAAGACAACGTGGTAAAGACTGCGCCCACGGTTTCGGGATACTCCAGCAGCGCATGCCGGTTCTCTGGCTGGATGGAAAAGCAAAAATAAAAAAATCTACAGGGATGTGGTGGGCGGGCTCGAAAAGAACGATCT
>NW_021639886.1:16444-16848 GCF_002087225.1 Trypanosoma theileri
CCATACGGCATATTTATTTTACCCTTAAACTCATACTACTAAAATAAAAACACAACATGTTAAAGGAATATTTTACTTCGCTAATATTTCTGAAATTAAAACATGTTTCACATGGATTCAAATTCTTCATCGCTTTCTACTTCTTGTCTTATTTCCTTTATACATCCATCGCTTCTAAAGCCTCAATAAGCAATACAATCATCGGCTTCGACATGTTCACTTGATACTGATTTACCTTTTTCTTCCAGAATTTGATAATAGCGTTCTGTGGCGTGGCGGTATACTGCTGTGATTTTTTAAAAGTGCATCCTTGCCATTTTTTTATTTGCCTCCTCTCATCAGTGCCGTAGGGTTGTATATAAATGATCTCCCATGATACTTTCTTGGAAATAACAGTCCAGTCA
>NW_021639886.1:17515-24262 GCF_002087225.1 Trypanosoma theileri
CAGACACCTGTCGGTAAAAGTATCGGTAGGCCCGCAAGAGTCGGAACATCTTTGCCGGGTTTAGTCGCGTCGTGTGAATTGCATAGCACACCAGGGACACCACAGATACGAACGTGCGTATGGAGTGCTGCCGATCTGGAGTCGAACTCAGCATTAGCTTCGCGACCGTCTTGACTGAGTTGCGTACCACCCGCTCGGTTCCGTTCCACATGTACTCTTCGCCAAGAAATACGTTGTTCTGCGTGGCGAGATGTAATAATTCTTCCTCCGTATACCGAAGTAGTTCCTCGCGGTCCGGTGAGGTCAGCAGGTTTGCCGCACGAATGCGCAGCAACACCTGTCGTACCGCGCGCACAAACTCCTCCTCCTGGCCCTCCTTGGCCGCAATCAAAATGTTGTCGATCATCGTGTGTATAATCACAGGGGTATCAATGTCGACAATCACCCACGTGGTCGCCTGGCCCACGGCCACGCTCCACCGCGCGCCGGTGGGCAGCGTGCACAAACGGTAGTAACTGCCACCGCACCGGAACACAAACTTGTTGCGCAGTGCCGCAGGAAGTGGGATCGCATCGTAGAAAGCCTCAAAGTCAATCTGCAACATGTACTTGGCATAGCGTAGCGATTGCCGCCTCCCAAGCCGCGTCGGGTATTTTACCTGCGGCATGTCTGCCTTGTCCATGACCGCGTTCAGGTGTGGCTCCGTGATGAGTCGTCTGCGTCCCTTCATCTCCGGGACGGTGAACACATTGACACCGTAGTAGCCCGTCGGGATCATGCCAGTGCGGTTGTCGAAATGAGCAATCGGCTGACCGTGCTCGTCGAGGCACGGCTCGAATTTGCCCATGCTCACGGCCTTCTGGAGGTCCTCCTTCGTCATCTTGGTCGTCTTGATGGTGCGTGACGTCTGCACGAGGTGCGGTATAGGGTATGGGTCAGGCGAGGCACCAACTGTGATGTAGCGGTACGCTTCTTCTAGAAATGCTTTCGTGTGTGCGTGGGCAGTTGTCATCTGCCGCACCGCTTCCGTGTCGAGTGGAGTGGTATGCTTGAGGTGCAGGGGCCACTCGTTTATATTTTCGCCAGCAACGTCTGCTGCTACTTCGTTTGCGTCTGGTACTTGCTGCTGCCGTTTGAGATCCAGCATCAGCAGGTACACGTCGCGGTCGCGAATACCCAGGTCTGCTGCCTTTGGTGCCTTCACTCCAATGTGCTTTGTGCTTACAAGGGGAGGCGCTCCTCGTCGTTGGCCTGTGTTTACGCGGCGTCCATAATTGTCTGCTGGCCACGTCCGAGATAGATATTGAGTGTTGAGTCCTGGGTGTGGCCCGTCATGAGCCGCAGCTCCTCCATTGTCATGCCCAGTTTGGCGCAGTACCTGATCGCGCCCTTGCGAACTGATGGCAGCGCCATTTTCGGATCGATGGATTTGAGTACATTTGACACCATCTTGCGTACCATGCTGGAGTCCTCGCTCGTGAAGAGCGGAGCGCCCTTCTTCTTGATGCTGTCCATGTGTTTGAGCAGGATGAGCGCTTCGTCCTCGGCCAGCGTGGCCGTCACCTCGTACGGGGTCCGAAAGTGGGATGCTTTGCCTCGTGCCATCCAAACCAGAACTGGGTAGCGCTGTGGGACGCCCTCGGCGTTCGACACCACGCGCAGGTGAGGTAGCGGCGCCTTCCTGTTTTGTCCCTTGTTGTTGCTGGTATTGTCGTTTGCTTTGTCTCCGTTCAGCGGCTGCATTAATAGCTGCACATCTCGCTTCAATAGGGTAGTGATATCGCCCGCTCGGGCCGCGCAGTTCCACATGAGGGCGAGGAACAGCGCCGCCAGCGGGGAGGAGTGACTCTGCCGCAATAGTACCTTCCTTGCCTTGCAGTAGTTCTCGGCGGAGAGGGGTGTCGGCGCCTTGGTGGGCTGCATCTGCTTGTACCGGCGTATGCAGGCCATCGCCGACTTCCATTCCACGTCCTTGTTTAGGTCGATACTCTCTTGCACATTCGTGTAAAGTGGAAGATCCTTCAGGGCACCCGCAATCAGCATCATGTTGCCGTATATCGTCGACCACGTTGCGTGACCGTCCCTGTACAGACGAAACACGAATTCCAGTATCGCCGAGGCGAGACTGTGGTACCGCAGAAGATCGTCCGGCATCGCCTGCAGGTCGCGCAGCCAGTTTAGGTGGCGCTGGCGCGTCTGTTCCGTCTTGCTTCTCCATGTCACCTCGTGGATGTGCTTGGGCTTCTCTGGAAAGACTAACCATTTTCTTGGGCAGAACGGGCTCTTTCCAAGGCACGTCCTGCCCGGCACGTTTAAACACGGGACCGTGATACTGCTGAGCACAAGCTCCGGCGTGTCACATAATGCCTCCACAACCTCGTCCCTGTTGTTATTGTTCCGGCGGCGGTTTCTGCGGTGTTGACGTGAGGAACTCTGGTGTCCGTTGGCCTGTCTCCCATCATCGTCGTAACGCACCTCCGTCGTCGTGTTGTTATTTCTATCGTTCCCATCGGCTTTATGATAGCTTGCCTCTTCATCCTCGGCGTCCAAGTCCACATCTATGTGTCGTCGAGTCGCCACCTTTTTCTTTTTCGTTTTCTTGTTCTTCTTCGTCGGCTGGTTGTCGGCCGCCATTCTGCTCTGCTGTTTACTCGCCGTCCGCTTGGCGGTTCGCCCGGACTCCATGTCCGCCAACGCCCCGTAGGTGCGCCAGCGGGAGGGAAGATAGACGCCCCATAACGCCTGCGACGCATCCTCTGTCAGCGAGAATTCCCACGATCCGTCTGCCTCAGAGGAGGCGGTCTCTTCCGCGTCCGGCGTCTTCTTCTTCTTCTGCTTGTCCTTCTTCTTCTCGGGGTAGTGGCGGCAGAGGGCTGCACCGAGCCGGAAAGCGTAGTTGGTCTGGTTGAACTGCAGTGTGGTAGGCATGCCAAGCCCCTCCTGCCCGCGGACGTAGAGCGCTGCCAGCGAGTCGCGAGCCTCCTTCGTCGTGAGCAGGTGCGGCGTCGTCGGCACCAGAATTAACCCATGTGCTCTCAGATTGCCGTCCGTCTTGTTCGAGCGCTTCTGCTGGGCCCGTGGGCGATGGTCGTTGCATTGAAGGGAGAAATAAGGCAGTTGCAATACGTCAAAGACGGTGGACAGGTCAAATTCGGTCTTCTCTTTCAACTGGTTGGTGGTGCGAAAATTGGTGATCGTCTGGGGCCGAAGCTCCTTTTCATCGCCCGTTCCAACCGAGACGAGCGCGAGAGCGGTCACAATGAAGGTATTCTTGCGACGACGATGGACATCCCAGCCGAGATCCGCGCGAAGTAGAGCGCGACGAGCCTGGTGCGCAATCAGCCGGTGCTTGGGTTCAGTGGGAAACTTGGTGTCCGCCCTCACCGTATCCACACCACCAAGTCCTGTTACATTTTCTTCTTCTCCTTCTTGCGATGGCTCTTCATCCTCGCTCTGGGGTTGGGACCACTCCATGGGTTCTACCAACTCCTCGTTTCCAGTGGTCGATCGCACCGCGTTGCCAACAGCTCCGTCATCGTTCGCGTCGGTTGTTCGTTGCCCTTGTTGTTGTGAGGGCTGTGGGGCGCCTGCCCCTCCGTCAAGACACTCTCTCCCATCGTCATGTCGCGATGAGTTTTTCAAATGTTGATGTGTTGGTTGCTGCTGCTTTTGTCGCCACTCAATTATAGTGTCGTCTAAAATGCTCTGGCGTTCGTTATCAGTTCGTAGTTCCAGAAGGCGCTTCAGTCTCGATAGGAAAACAGCGCGTGTCGGCGGTTCCTCGCAGTGGCGAAGCGCTGTGTTGAACAAAAATCGGACCATCTTGGTCAGACCGGGCGTGATGCGGACATTCACCCTGACCGCAAACGCAAAGAAGCGCATAGACATAAAAATTCCGCAGTCTTCGCTAAAACGCACTTGTCTTGGAGTTGGAATAAACTCGACCGTGATGCTGTCATCGTACGGTCTGAAAGCACGTCGTACATCGCGCTCCACTGGCGGTGACGGTGCCGAGTCGTAAACACGTAGCACATACGCTTTACGTTTTTGTTGTTTCTGACTTATATTGTTTAATGGTGCGGCTTGGGAGGATAATGAAAAAACCCCCGCAATCCAATGGGATCGTGTGAAGAGCGGGATGTAAATAAGTCCAGTGGTGTTGTGGCTGTAGCGCTTGTCACTTACAACTCCACTTCCTCCGTCACGGTGTTCCTCGCCTCTCGTTGCGTCTGTCGTCTCCTTTTGCTTTGCCGCCTTGTTTGCCATATATTTCAGAGTGCCAATCGAGCAGTCATTGATTGAGCACACTTCAACGCATGGAAAAACGGAATCAGGAGGCAGGTACTGTTTGTAGATGAGGTCAAGGTCAAAGTTCGTGGTTTTTCCTTTTATCATGGTGCCACCACTCAATACCACGCGCTTGAGTGGCGAGCACCTCTTCAGTTTTTTGCCTCTACATTTGTCTCGTGTGTCGTGTAAAGGTCTTCGTCGATGTAGTCTGCGTTACCGCCATGCATGCCGTAGTTGTAGCCACCACCGCGTCCACTACGTCGCCCGCCGCGCTGGCCATTGTCAACACCTCGACCGCGGCGGTTGCTTCCGTTGCTTCTTCCTGCGTAGTTGCCACCTCCATTGTTAGCAGAAGCCCGTACACCCTTTAACTCGGAGCGTAGATATTGTATCTCCTTGTACAATTGGTCAAATCTCTCTTTGACCGGTGCTCCGTCCCAGTATCCGGCTTGATTATTGTTACCATCGAATACTGGTATAAAAGGCTCGCCTCCACAGAGGGATTTGGTTGCATGCGGGGACTGGTCGTACAGGGCATCGCTTCTCGAGTAGAGTGACTTCCCTGTTTGTTTCTTGCTGAATTCATTTGTCTCGGATGGGCCACCACCTTCCATGGTTTTCTCCCCCATATCCGCCAGTCGTTTTGCTCCCATAGCATCTTCAATCAGGCAACGGTTCTGAGTGTCCATTTCTGTGCCTGGAAACAGAGGGAAGGCAAGCTTGCCGGACGCGATGGCTGTTGCCATGGACTCCTTTACAAAGTCATTGGCATCCCTATATACCGCCCAATTGTGCATAGTGCGACGATCATCAGGGGACATGTTTAGTAGCATGTCAGCCAGCACAAGGTGAGGATGGTTTGATCCGCTGTAGAGGAGTGTCATGAGGATGAAAGCCACATCTTGTGAAAGTGGCATATTGGATTTCATCCTTTCTTCGAACGTCTTCACTAAAATCGCATGTATCTCGGGTTTTTCCACACGTTGGAATAAATCGTCGTACCTTCGACTATATTCGTCGGCTTGTTGTCTCCACGGCTGCAATTTATACATGTTTTCACGTAGTAGCGTGGAGAGCAATGCTTCATTGAGCGTGGTGGAGTCACCACTTTGGTGCTCGGCACTCTTCTCATTTCCCCGCATTCGCGAAAAGAACGATCTCGATTGAATAAAGAACGAAAACAACCTAAGCAAACACTTAGACTATCAGTTTGTGTGTAGGAAAACAGAAATCATGAAAGTAAGAGATACACATTAGTGTTGCAGTAAATTAAATATAATGATTTTTGCTTGAGCTTGAACAAATTATATAATAAAAATATATCACAACATAATCACTTTAAAGACCGTTCCATATTTCACCCTGAAAATCCACATTACCCTCAATATAAACCAAAACTCTTCTGACACTCTTCTTCCCATGAGCCAAGCTTATGGGAAAGCCCACGAACTGAAGATCCGGCGTGGCGGACAGGTTCATTCATACTTCAAAACAAATGCGGCACACACCTCCGCTGGGCGTCGTTGATGTTTCTTTTTGTTGTGAAATTTTACTGTGGACTAAGATTAGTCATTTTAGACAGTTCACTTGATGGAAAAAATGTTTTGCATGAAACAATCATGGCTTACGGAAAAAACTCAAAAACTTTATCGCGAGATAAAGGAAAAAAGTTAAGAAAAAGCGTAAGTCATAGTAACAACAATGAAGATTAATGAATACAAAATGGCATTGAAAAAAGATACTGCTGCTGTTTCACCTCAATGAAATGAAGGTGATGGACAGTCTCATGATCGGAGGCCGGAAGAAAAAACGTGGTAAAGACTGCATCCACGGCTTCGGGATTCTCCAGCACTGCATGCCGGTTCTCTAGACGGAAAGAAAAATTTAGAAAGTTTCGAATTATGTTTTTCTTTCATTTATTTACTTTCTGAAAACACATTTAATTTACTTCATAAAACACAATTCGAAAAATTTTATATTTAATTCATTTATTTACATTGTGAAACACATTGTGATTTTACTTCATAAAACATAATTCAAAATTTTTAATTTTTAATCTATTTATTTACTTCTGTAGACGCGTTTTGATTTTAATTCATAAAACATAATTCAAAATTTTTAATTTTTAATTCATTTATTTACTTCTGAAGACGCGTTTTGATTTTACTTCATAAAACATAATTCAAAATCTTTAATTTTTAATTCATTTATTTGCTTCTAAAAACGCATTCTGATTTTAAATCATAAAGAAAAACCACGAAGGTTTTGAAAAACCAAGATGTCTACAAACAAGTCAAAATTTAACCACGCTCTCGGGCTAAAAACGAATTTCAAAAAAAAGAAAAAAACCCGAACAATGAGAAAAATACAGGGATGTGGTGGGTGGGCGCGAAAAGAACGATCTCGATTGAATAAAGAACGAAAACAACCTAAGCAAACACTTAGACTATCAGTTTG
>NW_021639886.1:24931-26424 GCF_002087225.1 Trypanosoma theileri
GAAAGGTGCTTCAACAAAGATAACTCAATAATAAAATCAAACAAACGAAGAAATAAAACATTTTTCCTTTTCGGGATTTGCACTGCTTCCGTCACCTGCGGGTAGTTATAGCTTGCAGTGTCCCAGCCTTTATCATAATCAAGAAAAAACATGAAAAAAGATGAAAAACAAATCTCTTCATTGCGGGATCTTCGCTGCTCGAACTGCTACCAAGACCTCCGGGATAGGCGTAGCTTACAGGAGTCCCATGATTATTATTATTATTATTATTATTATTATTATTATTATTATTATTATTATTATTATTATTATTATTGAGTTCAAAATATAATTCGTTTGCATATAATTTCGTTTTGAAAAAACGTTTAAAATATCATTTTTTGGTTGCGGGCGGGCGGGCTTTTCAAAACTGTTCTTGAGTTCTGAACCCGTCGACAAACCTTTTGGAGGAGCTAGAGGTGTTCAACCTTTGTGATTGCATGAATGGAATATAGTTAAAAGAAAGAAATAAGAAACAAGAAAACAAGAAAAGGTTTTCACAACATTCAAGCAATACAAGGAATCGAAATCATATGCACATTAATTCTCGCTCACTCTCTGCGTGCTTCTGTTTACTTACAACCCGTGCACCCAGTTTCTCTACGAGAAAATTACGCTTACGACACGCTTGTGCCTCAGCACGCTTTCAGCACGGCTAATGTCGTTTTACTAAGAAGTAGAGAAAAAGGGAAAAGAAGAACGTGTTTGCACAAGTGGTTCGGTTCGCCAAACCGCAACCGTTTGCCGATAAACACCGAACATCAACACATTATCAACGGGAAAATAAGATATATTTTTCGCTTACTATGGCTCGTCCTTCGGCTTTCGGGGTGTGGAAAAAAGTCCCCCCATAGTGTGCGATTAGCCCTTATGCCTTATTTATTGCGGCATTACATATCCACATCGTATTCAACAGTGACCATAGGTTTCTCTGCTTCACTTTTTCCTTTGCAGATCGGTCCGAAGGTGGTTCGTAAGAGTGGAACAAGACAGTCGTTTGCTGGATGCGAAGAGATTGTCCTGGTTCCATCGTCAACCCCAAAGTTGCGGGAGCAGTGGTCCGCCGGATTGCGGGGACCGGCGATATAAAAGAAGACCACTTGCACCGCCTTCCTGTGGAAGAGATCATTTGTGTATTCGAAGAGTCTGTTCAGCGCGTAGCCCCGACCAATACCACCAAAGCCGTTGAGCCGCCCCTGCGCATGTGCAATGGGAAAGTGGTCGGTCACAACCGCCACTCGAAATAGCCGCCGCCTTGGGCCATGTACCGTTGCGTCGGTGTCAGTGTTTCGCGTCTCGTCGCTGGCGACGGTTTCATTATGGGCGAAAGATGCATCAGGAATTATCACACCCTGGCGTTCGAGGTGCTGCAACAGGAGATGGATTACTCGTGGTTCCGCGTGTGCCGAGTGGCGTGCGTTAAACGTGTCGCTGCTTTGTGGAACTTGTCGTGC
>NW_021639886.1:27334-28241 GCF_002087225.1 Trypanosoma theileri
GCCTCAAAATCAATCTGAAGCATGTATCGTGCGTAGCGCAGCTTCTGCCGTCTTTCAAGGCGCGAAGGGTACTCACACCGAGGTATCTCCGCCTTGGAGATCACGCCGTTGAGGTGGGGCTCGGTGATGAGACGTCGTCGTCCTTTCATCTCGGCGACCGTGAACACATTCACGCCGTGGAAACCCACCGGGAGACGACCATTGTTGCGATGTTCAGGGCGAGCGTCGTCACGATGGCCGGGTGTCGTATGAGTTCGTGCGGTTGTGCTGATGCCATGGCGTGTGTGCGCGAGGGGGGATCCCAATAATCAAAACACTTGTGGAAGAAAATATTCTTATGGGGTGAAGTGTTCTTATGGGGGAATATACAATATATTCTTTTCTCCATTTTCTTTTCTAGCCGCCCATGGCAGCAGCTCAATGCCTTAAGCACTACCATAGTGGAATTTGTCTTGATGAAAAGAACATGATTGTTGGCCTCTTCACTATGCTGCGGCATGTGACCGAGTAAAAGGTGCGCTTGCATGGCCATCGCGCCACGAAGATGGGTGGGAGAGGTACTCCGCAAAGATGCCTCTTCCCCGTTCCCTTCGTGGCGTGAAGTAAAGTAGAAAACATAGAGTTCTCCACTATCTCCAACCCCATTGGAAGTGAAACACCCCCGGGATCCCCCTACCCACCCCCCACGCATCTTGTTGCGCACAAGACGCTGACAAGTTGGCCGCCCGCCTTGGGTGGTAGGGGTTGTGTGTTGTGTTCTCACATTTCCCTTCTTCGGGTGAGGGATGAAAAAAAAAGAAAAGGGCAAAACCCGACAACGAGCCTAGAGCTTTACGCACGTAGACTGGTTGCCGGGTTTCATCCTTTTTCCTCATCCTCATCTTCTTTCTTTCTCAAGTTCAAAAAG
>NW_021639886.1:29842-39004 GCF_002087225.1 Trypanosoma theileri
GGCCCTCCCGTAAAGGAGAGAAACGGGGACACATGCCCTTGCGAACACGCGCCACCTCCCGTGGAGACGGGGTTGCCGCCATAAAATCCCAAACCTAGACGGTGCATAGCCCACAGACCACGCGAAACCCATCGGTCTCTTCATTCGACAAGTGAAGCAACGTTCCGAGTGGTGGTATTTCATTTGTGCCTGCGCTTCCACCTATACTACACCTCAGATGTCGCCGCACAGAGCCAGACTGGAGTCAAACTCAACAAGGTCTTCTTTCCCCGCTTAGCCCTTCAAGTCCGTTCCCTTGACTGTCGTTTCGCTAGATAGTAACTCGGGACAGAGGGAATTCACATTACTCCATTCATGTGTGTCCCCAATCGCACCGCAGAGCAATGGACCAGCGTAAGGGAGCCGCACCGTCACTCCAGTCGCTCACACACATGTTGGTGGATATCGTCACGCCGCCTTTCAATGCACCCCACGGACGCCGCAGTGGAGTGGTCCAGCAACACAAAGTTTCCTTCCCACTCACAGTCCACACATTTACAATCTCACATGCTCATATCAGAGAGGCACTACGGCATTCGCTAAAATGTACACTGAGTCACATACCTACAGAGAGGAAAAGAAAAACACAAGAAAAGAACAACAACTACAACAACAGGATACTAACATCACACAATGCACTCACAATACAATAAACACAGCTGCAACTCCCATCAGAGAAAAACATTCACCCACACCAGCACATCAACTTAACCCCAACAAGAAAAAAGAAAAACAGACCCATTACGTGAAGCCGAAGCGGAACACTCTCGGTCCCTCCCCGCAGGCTGCAGTCACTCAAGCAAACCACACAACACACACCACAAGGGCAGAAATATGTTCGTGGCAATGCTGTGAGTGACACCAACCGAGAGAGAAGGTGAGAAGAAATAAATGCGTCTTCATTACGTGGGCGGTGCGAGTAGCAACCCAAATACACAAAGGAACACACAACAGAGTAGCACGCTCAAACACCTACAACCCATCGATCTTTATACCAAAATAAAAATGTGAAAAAAAACAGTGACCGCGTGAAGCAAACACAATAAAAGAGCACAGATGTAAAAGCAAAAGAAATTAATTTGTTACTGTGGCTGCGATGCTTGGACACAGCAGCGTCCACCTCAAAATCCCTAAAAAGCACTTAATGGTGAGGGTATATCATCCTTCTCATTATTATTATTTTTATTGACTCTCTGGTTTGTAAATAATCAAAGCAAAATATTATACCATAAAAATGAACACACAAGGTGTATTGGAAACGCAAAAGAGAAACACACAGCTGCACATAACGTGCAATGAAATTATAATGAAACACACACAAAGGGAAAAAACAAAATGATGAAAACAAAACAAAGAAAGAAAGCCGTGATCACCATGTGAATATCTTCAGGAGGCAAGAACACAATTCCCTGCAGTAGGTGTGTGTGTGTCTTTCGTACAGGGCGAGCAGTGGGAATGATGCACACAAACATGATGACGGTCCACACACACAAGGAGAAGGAAGGTGGTTGGTAGTGTGCGTGTTTGTGTGTCTTGAACCTCCTGCCATTCTTCACGTTTCAGTCACAGTCAATAAAACATGTTGGGGAAATATCCCATTCCCATGGGTAAAAGCAATAGTTAGTAATATCACGGAACACACACACACATCACCAGGCGGACAAAGTGAACGGCGGCAAAACAAAGCCCAGATAATGCCAACAAAGAAAGAGGACACTCCCCTTACAAAAAGAGGGTTTATCATGTGATGAGTGCCACGGGTGCCCAATGGATTTGTTCTGCAAAAAAGTGCAAACAAGAGATTCATCAAACAGGATAATAATATTTTTTAAAAAGGTCTGATATTCAACCAACAAAAAACAGTGCCCTTACAATGCATCCATATCCACTCAAACAAAGGTTAACTGTGTAACTGTGTCATGGGAACAATGATCAGCACACTCATCAAAACAAGAAGCAGCAATAAGGGACTGTGCACCAATACAGGATTACAGCCGTCCTTCTTTTGGTTGGTCTTTTTCTCGGTCTTCTGTATCGTCTTTTCTATGGCCAATCTCTCCCGGTCTTCCCTGGCCTTCCTCGCTTTTTCCGCCTCCATTCTCTCCTGCTCTTCCCTGACCTTCTTCGCTTTTTCCGCCTCCATTCTCTCCTGTTTCTCCTTTTCTCTCTTTGCTTTCTCCTCTGCATCCCTCTTCTCCTTTTCTTGTGCGATCCTCTTGGCATTTTCTTCGTCAGCCCTTCTCTTCTCAGCAATCCGTTTCTGCTTCGCCACCTCCATCTCCCCCAATACCCTGTTGATGACCTCTTTCTTGACTCGTTGAAACGCACCGGGAGCCTTTACTTCGTCTGGATCCTCATCTCCCCTTTTCGCTTCTTCTCCTGCATCCGCTGCGGTCCCATTCATATATACCCTCTCCATTGCATCCGATCTCATCTTAGGCTTGGCCTCCACTTTTTCTTCCTTCGAAAAAACATCTTCACAGCGACCCTTTAACTCCACGATCCTCTTCATATAATTAGGGGACTCCCCCAAAGAGTTAAGCTTGCAAACATGCGTGTTTCCCTGCACTTTCTTGAGATCATCCGAGACAGCCTTCATACCATCGTACGTCTTGTTCAGATCTCCAATGTACCTCAACCTATCCTCCGTCATGCAATCGTTACTGTCTTTGTCGTTGATAATGGCAAAATACCCAGCGCGGGCATCAGTCAACCTCTTCACCACGTGATCCATTTCACTTTTAAATGCAACGCACACCGCAGCCTTCTCAGACGTTTTTTTATATAATTCTGGCATCTTCTTTATGGCTCCATTAACTACCTTCACCATCTCCGTCAAGTTGGCCGCATAACTTTTGACCTTCTGATCGTTGCATCGCTCCAGAGAACTCGTCACCGCCTCAACTCCGTTCTCCTTTTCAAGACCCACCATCACAAAAACCTCTCTGGTGGTATTCACGGCATACTCCACCTCCTTGAAATTCTCATTACACGCCTCCACGTCCGCCCTCCATATCGCCAAACAATCCTGCGCACCGCCAAACGCTTTTGCCGAGGGATCGATGATAGCTCTCAACATCTTCTCCCCCATCTCGATATCTCTTTTATTAAGGCACTCACCGGTTGGCTGGCGACCGGCTTCCTTTCCCGTGCACACACCCACACAGCACTGCAGAAGTACCAACAGGTACACCATACGGCGTAGTTGAACGAACATCGTTGTCATGATTGTCACTGTGGGTTGCCTGGGTCTGTGATAACAAGGAAGAAGAGAAAGAGAAATGAGTCTCCCATTTGACACACAAGGTAGAGGGAGATTACACATCACCAGAGCGATCAAACACAACACAGTGGGGGATCAGCAGCAAACCCCTCACACAAAAAAACACTCAGAGTTACACAGATATTCAAACAACACCTTGAATTCAAAAGGAAAAAGATAAAAACAAAACAGTATCAAACAAACGTCTCCACACACACTTCAATATCTTACTCGGCAATCATACACAATGTACCTGCATTCCAATTACAATAAAATCATTACCACGCAACTCGAACACCAAAAACACAGTGTACGCCCAGCAGCAAGCAATAACAATGCCACAAAACACTAGCAGAACAAAAAGAGTGTACAATAATCAACACGCCTCCAAACAGAAAAGAAAGAAACCAATGCAATACCATAATATTTATACCACCATCACAATTGGAATCTAAAACCCACTCACAACCATAACAAAATGACTGCATACATAACTGTAACCATATCAATCTTTACAAACACAATCAACACACACCTACTCTCACACACATATTACCTCTTTATTTATCCTTATTACTATGTTTTTACCTTCCCCACAAAACGCCGGTTCTCCCCTTTTTTCCCCACTCCACCATCAACAAAAAATCACGTATCACCCACTCCCCCAGGATGTATATTAGGAAGGTACGATCCCATATATCCCCTTCCACCACCTTCCAAAAAAAAAGGAACCCACACCAGATCACCACGTTTTTTCTTATTATTTCTTCGTGTCTTTATGGATATTACTCCAATGGTACGGCTATCAGCCGTCCACCGTAGAGCACCTAGTTACTGGCTTAGGGGTGGCTCCGAAGAGGAAGATCCCTTTATTTTATGGGATCCTCAAGCTCTTGTAATATGATTTTTGTTGTAGCCCGTTCCCATACGATAGAACCAGTCTAAGAGAAATCTGATCGAGTAAACCCAACCAGATCTCTCTACTCTCACTGTTCTTACCCAAAACCCATCCTCAAGTCTCCTTTTTGTTATTATTTTTGGTTATTTTTGTTATTTTTTTTTTTATAATAGATTGGCCTCAATGAACTCCTATTTATTTTGCTGCTTGTTTTTGGTCAGTGACAGACGCCTTGAGCTTACTCTTCTATCAGGGTTTCCATGGTCGTGCCCGTCGCTAATTTTAAAGAGGTGGGGAGGTCTTACGGAGGGGGAGGTAGGCTGCCTAGGGATTCTTGGTTGCGAAAACTCTGGCATAGTGTAGTTCCGCTCCACCGCAATAAGGAATTTTGCCAACCGCTTAGAAAAACATAGTTTCATCAGGGGTACATCATCAATTATCGTAAATTGAACTCGCAGTGGATGAAGAGTGGGGCAACTCAAAAGATGCAGAGCTGTTTCTTCGCATTCATCGCGTTGGCTTTGAGGCGCGCGAGTCGGTTTGTACCCGTGTCGCGACACTCGGTGTAGAGTTAGGCCTGACTTACTCATACACTGGCGACTGCATGTGGGACAGACTAATGCCGGAAGGTCTCTTGTTTTCGTTGTTTTGTAACGTGCATTGGTGGAATTCGTTTTTTGTGGCACACCCTGTCCCTCGTGGAATTTTCTGCAGTGGATGACGAGGGAGGCTAGGTGGGTATCCTTAATGTAATTTATCTTTTCCTTTGCTGGGCTCATAAAGTACAAGAAAAAAAAAAACAAAGAGAGAAAGAGAAAATATTTTTATTAGTTTGCCCCTCTTTTTTTCGAGAGGGATCCCCCTTGGGGAGCGGCAAGTGGCAGAATAGTTTAAAACACTTTCCCTTCACGCAGAGCGGAAATATGCGTTGTATTTTGATAATTTTTCCCCTCCCCTCAAAGATTCCCATTACAGTAATAAATTTACCATTTAGGTGGAGCAGAAAAACCAAAAAAAAAGAAGCACCTAGTACTTTCCTGTTATGTTTTTTTGCTCCCTATTGCATTTTAATTAAAAACTAAAAAGGAGTCTCAATTGCCAATTCATAATTAATACTGACGAAAAGGAAATGCTGAGAGCCCATTTTAAACCACCACCCGCGCAGCACAAAGAAGGACGTATTGAGTGGATTTTTCAAAACAACAAACCTGAAATGACAACACCCACACATATATAAACTAAGAAAACATAATATGTTATTATTTTTTTTTACCAAGCGTAAAATTAGATCATCCCTTTTCCCAATCCCCTTCACCCATCCACCCTGAAAATAATTTAAAAACTCAAGGAAATCAAAAATTAATATACGTTGTCATTTGTGCTGTATCCCAAAAGAAAACAGAAATTATAAATGGGCAATATACCGGGCAGTTAGTCATTGTTTTGTGAGACCATTCGGCATATTTGTTTTACCCTTAAACTCATACTACAAAAAAATAAAAACACAACATGTTGAAGGAATATTTTATTTCACTAATATTTCTGGAATTAAAACACATCTCGGTTGAAACTGTGTTTTTTGTTCGTCGTTTATTCTTTCTTGTCGCTGTATTCTCCTGTTCATGTAGCGATCCTAAAACGAAGGTTGTATGCCACGTAGGGAAAGGAGCCTAATTGACGCGATACTGATTTACCTTTTCATTCCAGAATTTGATAATGTCGTTCTGTTGCTCATGGCTATACTTTCCCGATTTGCTCAACGTGCATTTCTGCCATTTTCCATCTTGTCTGCCCCCTTGAGGGTGAAAGAAAATGATTTCCCACGTTATTATATCGGCAACACCAGCCCAACCAGAAAATGAGCTCTCAAGCTGTTTCTTGAAATCAGCCACTGCAATAGCTGTAATTTCACGACTTTCTGCAGTTACACTTCGTATCCCAATCAGTCTGGTCCTTCCCCTTGGGGGAATCACAATGTAGAAACCCTTCACCAGAGGAAATTCATGTGAATGAAAGTAAAGCTTATTGATCTCTATCTCTCTCTTGCCTTCTTTATTATCCATAGGAAAGAAGAGATACCCGGTATGGGGATACGGGGCCGACCATCTCCCTTGCAGAACACTCGGCTGCCCCTCCCGCCCTCCAGGGGGTTGAATTATTTTCATACGCGCAGCAAGCGCAGCCACAAAGTCACCATTTAACAATGCCATAGCACCTACCTCTTCAAATAATCCAAGATCGGACGCGCCTCTGAAGAAGTGACGTGAAGTCGGATCTGGAGTCTGATAAAACCTGCCCACGTGAGTTATTATAGCATCGAATAATTCATCAGTAATCGTCCTAATCTTCATATTATCGCGATCATCTTCGTCGATTTGACGGCATATTTTTAGTAGTTTATGAGAAGGACTCTGATCATTCCATTCGCCCTTAAGTTTCATGATTTTTTCATATTCCGAAACATTGGATTTTGAAATCCCACGCAACGCAGACTCCACTTCACTGCATCGCTCCTCATATGCATTACCATCGAAAATGTAACGAGGGAGTGGCCCAATATCATTCACACGTTCCTTTATTTTCTCCCAATAATACTCAAATTCATCAGATTGGTTGCGCTTTTCCCATGTACACATGGCCTTGATATCAATCAGAAATGGGCAATCAAGAACGATCCACTCTGCTCCTTTTTGATTCTTCCATCCTTTATATTTCTCCGCATTCGGGGGTGTTATCACAATCATGCCCCACCCTGAAGGAGGCAGTCGTTTCGGTGGTCCTCTACTTTCCTCATCCACATCATAGATTATGTATCCTCTTTTTTCTTTATTTTCTTTACCTTGTTTAAAGAAATTCTCTACAACACTTACTGCCATTTCTTCATTTTCGTACCAAGTCACCTTTCCACCTTCACTGTCATTTTCAAACAGATAGGCCCCACCCCTAATGAAGTACGCAATCACTGGGAGTTCTTTTGCATTGTAGTGCAACAGTTGATAGAGGAGGAATGAACCAGCTGCAAAGGACTTGCCAATTCCAGGCGTTCCAATTAACACATATGGAATGAGTTCCTTACCTGCATGCACACGTTTGCCAAAACACTCATCCAGATTCTTTAGAATTTTATGCCATACACGCATCACCTCCCTGTTAACATAAATATCGCAGCTCCTTCTCATACTGAACTCTGTGCATGGCCATCCTTTCTCAGAGGTGAGCACCATCATCTCCAGACGTCCATCCTCAGATTTCTCAGAAAAGGGCAGTATGGGACAACACAACACCTCACCATCTGTCCACGGTTGCGGTGGATGACCCTTTTTAACTCGCATACCGAATCCCCTACCACCAACACCCTGCACATAGTGCCATGTCGCATTATACACAGATTCATATACACCTTCAATAACCAAAGGCGTAGCATCCTGAGAAACAAACCCCTTCTCCTTTGCAATATTAAGAGCTCCATCCAGCTTTCCCCTTGCCATAAAAGGAATCCTTTTTTTGTACTTGAATTTGTCCCATTGATGGAGATAATAAACTCCTGCCTTTTCAAGATTGTTTGCAACCTCCCGCAGAATCCCCATATCTTCCTTTATTTTCTTGTAGGCGGGCAATGCAATAATATGATCCCTTAGTTTTTTACCCTGAATATACGTATCCGGTTCTATGATAAATGCCTCCATGGTAACATTCTCATTGGAATCAACAACACCCCTGCCACCCACATTATTGCGGAGGAAATCATTTAGTTTAGGTGTCTCCACCAGTATTTCCCTGACTCTACTGTTCAATGTCCACTTGGGTTGAGGTACAACTTCCACTCTTCCACGTACCGCTGGGGGTTGATTGAATAAGCTGACTTTGCTATTGTGGAACGATCGAATGGAGAAGTGATGCCGAATAAAGAAGGAAGATATGATGCTGTTCGTCGAATAGAGATTCATTTTTTTAAACAATCTTCCTCCTTGACTCGCTAACATTTTCATTTTTTTACTACTCACTCACTTCTGCAACACCAAAACAAAAAGAAAAAGAAAAGAGAGAAAATGGATGAAATGTCTGTAAAACTACACAGGAAACAGTTTACACTGAGTGACACAAACACACACACACACAATCTACAAGAATACAAGACTCATGTTACCAAGAGAAAGCAATTTGTACGTACACTGTATTTAACTCAGAATATACAGCATGGGTTTCCATTCAGTGTCATTGCACAGTGATTTACTCCCCACAGTCTGTTATCCTGCAAGATAAGGGTCATCCTCATGCACAATGAGTTGTGTTCACTCCAGTATCAATACTCAATCAGCAGTGAAGAAGACTCCTTTATTCACCACAACGCAGATATCAAGCACGTGTTCATGTTTGGGTGGACACAGAATGCGTGCAACACCACTCTCCACTGAGGAACAACACTACTGCAATGCATCCCACAAACACAGTTTCATTCTTTTATTTCACCCACATCATTGCAACTGGTTGTCCAGTTCATTTTTCTTTGACACTGCTTTCTTTTCTGTTCTGTATTAAAAGCAGCAACAAAGAAACAATCCCATTCCCTTCCATCATGCACACAAATGTTAACACTAACAAAGGGTCTCCAGGTGAGGTCCACCATCTCCCCTCCTTTCCCCTTCATGCGCTAGAGAAAACAACTGCAACAGAGGTGACAGTGCAACAGACAACACACACTTTCGTCTCTGCATTTCCTCAACAATACTCCTCTCATCATTATCACTATCGGTCTGCAATAAAAAAGAACAACAACACTGACTATTCACAAAAACAGCAGCATAAAATTTATTTTTTTATTTTCTGCATCACACTATGTGTGCAAAAAAACACAACCCAAGTGAAAAATACAAACTACACCGAAGGAGTTACACTATCGTAGAGCAGCAGCTAGAAGGTAACAAAACCACAGCCATAGTTAACCAGAAAAAAAAAACCCTGA
>NW_021639886.1:39242-76401 GCF_002087225.1 Trypanosoma theileri
AAAAAACGCAAAGCCAAAGTAATAACAAACAAGAAAAATGAATACAAAAAAGGCATTGGAAGAATACTGCTGCTGTTTCAGCTCATTCGCATGAGGTGAAGGACAGTCTCATGATCGGAGGCCGGAAGACAACGCGGTAAAGACTGCATCCACGGTTTCGGGATACTCCAGCAGCGCATGCCGGTTCACTGGATGGAAAAGTAAAAATAAAATAAAAAAATATACAGGGATGTAGTGGGAGGGCGCGAAAAGAACGATCTCGATTGAATCAAAAACGAGAAACAACCGAAGCAAACAGTCAGACTACCAGTTTGTGTGGAAATACGGAAAAACATGAGAGCAGGTGATAGACATTAGCGTTGCGGCAAACTAAATGCGATCATGTCCGCTTGTCCTTTCAGAGTTTATATATAAAACAAATAAATTACAATAATTGTTTCCCTCTGCAAATTTTCCCCCTCAAAATCCACATCACCCTTAACAGAAAACAATTCCCCTCTGACACTCTTGTTCCCCAGAGCCACGCTCGTGGGAAAGCCCGCTGTCCATCACGCTTGTCGTTGCGAAGGTCGTTTGTCGTAGGGGAATTGCGATGTGCGTGTCCGTTTTGTGTTTTTTTGCGCGTTGATTTTCATTTATTTCACAACTCCCAATTCTCAAACCCCATGCTTTTCGTATTGTTTGGTTTTCTCCATTTATCTTTTTTTTCTATTGTTTGCCGGGGGTCCGAACCACCGGGCCACCACCCCGCACACCACGCCCAACAATAAAGAGCGACACTGTGAAGGAGAATGCGATCCATTCCCCACCCTCTTTGAACAATTCATGTCGGGATCATCATGGCGTCACCCTTTTGAAATCCCACCGAGGGGAGAGAACAACGGCTATCCGCCACACACCCCGTTCATTAATTGCACCCAAAAAAAAAGAGAGCGAGGAGACCAAACAACATCCAACACCAAAGGAAGAACAAATAAAACCAGCAGGGGAGCCAAATCCCCAACAATTCCTCATCTTTTCTTCTCGATTTCCATTGGAATTCCAAAGGATTCAAGGCGCAACGAAAGCATGCCAAGCAAAAGTATACCTAACGTGATTTGCCTTCTTCTTTTCTGGGCCTATAAAGCGCAAGAAAAAACAAAGAGAGAAACAGAAAATATTTTTATTAGTTTTCCCCTTGTTTCAAGAGAGATCCCCCTTGGGGAGTGGCAAGTAGCAGAATAGTTTGCCACACTTTCCCGCCATGCAGAGTGAGAATATCTGTTGTATTTTGATAATTTTCCCTCCCATCATGCAGAAAAATGTCAACACCAACAAAGGGTCTCCTGGTGGGTCCACCATCTCTCCCCCTTTCCCCTTCAGGCGCTTGAGAAAACCACCGCAAGAGAGGCGACAGTACAACAGACAACACACTCTTTCGTCTCTGCATTGCATCAATACTACTTCTTTCATCATCATCATCATCATCAGTGTGCAATAAAGCAAAAAAAAACAACAACACTGACTATTCACAAAAACATCAACATAAACTTTATTTTGCATCATACCCTGTGTGCAAAAAAACACAACCCAAGTGAAAAATACAAACTACACCGAAGGAGTTACACCATCGTAGAGCAGCAGCTAGAAGGTAACAAAACCACAGCCATAGTTAACCAGAAAAAAAAAACCCTGAAAAGATCCTCTGGCAGGAGGACCCATCTTGTCAAGTTATAACCCTCTCGAGTCAGCAATCCAACCCTGTACAGCAAGAGGAATATATTGGTATAATATACACACTGCAATACCTTCTCCCAGGTCTCCAAAAACCCCAAAAGTAGAAAAGGAAAAAAATAACAAGTAACAACTTACCAATAGAAAAGGGTATTCTTTTTCTTTTTTTTCCCTCATATTCCTTGCAATCATATCCATCATGTCCCCAAGGTGCACCACCAACGAGGTAAACCCAATAACAAAAATAAACCCCCACCCACTCCAAACACACACAGACACAACAACAACAACATTGCCAATCAAGTAGCTCAATTATGCAATAATGACAGAACACATTAACACAGCATTGGAATTTCTTACACTAACGTCTCTTTAAAGGCATCAAAGGGAGACAACCAACAACAGACAACCAAATTCTTGAGTGGACACCGACCCTCTGCACAAAATCCATTATATTCAAACTCCGCAACTCTGACTATTGAGTACTGGAACCAAATTGTTTCAGAGACGCACGAAATGTTAGCGATGGGTTTCGTTGCAAAACCACCATCTTCTCACGTTCAGTGATTCCCCAATATTATAATAACTCTGCCCTAGCAGAACCTGTGGCAGTGCAATGTTGGCGAGCCCGCATGGGCAAACCACTTCACAAATAGAAAACATTATTTCCTTGTATCCTGTTTTTTTTTTTTTTCTGGAGAGGCAGTTCTTTCTCAGACGCATCACCGTTGCCAGCAATGAATAAAGCCATTACCTTATTTCTCACACTTTTCTTAGAGGGTTTTCATTTACACTCCTTCGCACTGCCACCCGAAGGCGACAGTTTGATGTCACATTCTTTCTGCTTCATCTGCGCGGAAAGGGCGCGCTTATTTCCCAAGTTCCATTGGCGGACGGGGCATTGCGGGGCCGTTGAGTGAATTGAACGCCCATCAAATTCAAACGCACGCCCTCTTCAAAGAAGCGGTGAGGGTTTCTCTGCCCCATGAATGGCTTAGTGCTAACTTGATTTTTGGCGATGCGGTTAATGGCATGGTGAAACAATTTCCCGTTCCGAAAAGAACACCGCCGACCACGAACATGAGGACGCCTGTTCTGACGTTCGTGGCCCCCGCCCCAGCCCCCAAGAAAAAGAGGCACACCAGGAACAACATGACCCGCGCGAAGGCGTCGTTGCCTCCGTTTCTTGGTTTTCCTTCCGAAATGGTCGACGCTTGGCGCGGGTGTCGCCGCCAGATTCTCCCACCTTGTTGTTCCCCTCTTCTTTTTCGCGCCCACGGCCCCCCACCCCTTTTATTGCGCCGGGGGGTTGGCCACCCGCCCGCCTCCTCCCGGGCGTTCCTGAGGTTTATTTCTCGGGTTCGTTCATGCGCTTGATCCTCCCGCGCTGTTGGTGGTTTGTTGCTCTCTTCGTTGTTTGCTGCCGTTCCTTGGCCCGTGTTTTTTTTTGGGGTGGTTTGGGACGGTGTGTGCTGCGTGGGGTTTGGGTTGCGTTGGCCCTTTCCTCTCTTAAATCGCGGTGGCGTCCATTTGAAAAAGATGGAATTTGTGGTCATGTACCCATTTTCGTAGCGGAACAGGTGTATTTGCTTTGCATCGTCCTCGTTCTTTACATCTGGTTGCTGCTAGACTATGGTGTCTCTTTCGTTGTATTGGTTTTGCTTCATCTTGTTCCTTATATTCCTTTTCTGTACTCATAGAGACATCTTGTGCTAGAAAAAAGGCTACGCTACTGCTCTTGTGACAAATATGAGTAGATCATTTTTTTGTTTCGGAGGTCTCATATTCCATAAAAAGAGAGAAAAAAATGTGTTGATGCTTTCTTATCTGTTTTATGAAGTTTTCTCGTGATGTTTTTTTTTTCTTTTTCTTTTTCTTCTTTTCTTTCATTCTTGTGTTTTCCCTTGGTATTTTTTGTTTTCTTCATAGGAGTGGCATCAATGGAGTCATTCTCTTCCATATTGGGAGCTGGACCTGCCAGTGCTGAATGCAAGTACGTAAAGAAAAAACTCATAGGTACTGGCTCTTATGGTGAAGCGTGGCTCGTTGAACGCGTGGAAGATCATTCTATATTTGTGGCTAAAGCAATGAACCTGGGGAAAATGTCCTCCCGTGACAAGCAGTATGCTCACAGTGAAATAAAGTGTCTGGCGAACTGCAATCATCCCAACATTATTAAATATATTGAAGATCATGAGGAAAATGGTCAACTTCTTATTGTCATGGAGTTTGCTGATTCTGGAGATCTTGATCGACAGATAAAGTCTCGTGCAACCGATGGTTTTCGTTACTTCCAAGAACATGAAGCTTTATTTTTATTTTTACAGTTAACCCTTGCTCTTGATCACATCCACAGCCACAAAATGCTGCACCGCGATATCAAAGGAGCTAATATTCTTTTGACTTCTACAGGGTTAATAAAACTGGGCGATTTTGGTTTTAGTCATCAGTATGATGATACAGTTTCAGGTGTGGTTGCAAATACTTTCTGTGGGACACCCTACTACTTGGCACCTGAGCTATGGAATAATCAAAGATACAGCAAAAAAGCAGATATATGGTCATTGGGTGTTTTATTATATGAAATTATGGCTTTAAAGCGTCCCTTTACGGCGACAAATATGAAAGGTTTAATGGCAAAAGTTTTGGCAGGCGATTTTGCTCCTCTACCGGAGAAGTATTCCACCGGATTCAGAAGTCTTGTGCGAAGTATCCTTGTTGTTGATCCAAACCAACGACCTGGTGTTCGAGAAATTTTTCATATGCCTTATGTGAGAGATGGTTTAAAAGTCTTTATGCAAACTGTGAAGAAAAATGTGCGTATTGCAGGGCCTGTAAAAGATGCCCTTATAAGTCACGTAACAGATATTCTTTCCTCAGAGTCCCCACCTGAACCTAGTGGGGGATTGGTAGGACAAATCAACTTTGATGTCACCTTCAGAGGTTATGTGAAGAAATTGGGAGGTGGAAATGGACGCGTATGGAAAGAACGGTATTTGCAAGTTGTCCGAGGTCATCTTATCTTGTCGGACAATGAAGCAGACCAAGAAGGAAAAGCACTGAGTCTGGAACAGGTTCAGAGTGCTTGTCCAGTGCCCATCGGCACTGCTAAAAGAGAGTTTGTTTTTGCGCTCAACACTATCGGCGGCAAGTCGATGTGGTTTCAAGCGGGGTCCCAGGAAAACATGGAAATGTGGATTCACGCAATACAGCGGGGACTTGGAATATCTTGAAATTTTTCTTTTCTTTCTTTTTTTCTTTTTTCTGAGATTGGCTACGGTGAGTTGCGTGGGCGGGATATACGTGGAGTTGACGGTATTCACCAATGAAATCTATCTATCTATCTATCTATCTATCTATCTGTCTATCTTTCACTTTCTCTCTCTCTCTCTCTCTGTGTGTGTGTATCTCTCTGTCTCTCAATTGGTTTTTGTGCTTGTGTGTGTATACATATGTCTTTGATGTAGTCAGTGGGCAAGCTTTCTTTTCTTTTTTTTCTTCTTCTTTTCTTCCTTTTCTTTTCTGTGTGTCGTTTCATTTTTTTTTTTTTTTTGTAGTATAGATCCCATGACTACAAATGCTTTAATACTGGGGTTCAACTCACCTTCTGCCGTATGTTCAGCAAGTAATAGCATTCTTTGTGGTGCTGGAAGTGGTGTCGTTGCCAGAAGAGGAGCTGATTCAATTCAATGGGTTCCAGGTGATGGTCGATATCCTGTCGGTAAACTAGCCTATTCGCATTCTTCACGCTTGTTATGCGTAACAGAGGTTAGGTTAAATGTAACTCTACTCGTGTTTCGATACCCAGAGTATAATCGCGTGCAAAAAATTGACAATATTGCCAAAGTGGATGTCCAGGATATGTGTTTTTCACCAAATGGTCAAATGTTAGCTATACTGACATCTATGCCTTCTTGTATTGTTAATCTCTTTTTTGTTCAACGTGGACGTTCTCTTGAAAAGGCTGCTTCTGTTTCACTAGATGATAAGTTTTGGAAACAAATGGTATTTCCACCTCAGCGAACAGACTGTATTGCTGTCTTGGAGCCACAAGGGGTTGCTATTGCTAGCCAACTCTCTTTAACAACTACTTTACCCAGTATCATAACACTTGCTTCACAGCAGCATGAATTTTGTTCCTTTTCATGGACACCTTCTGGTGTGGTATGTGGGACAAAAGGGGGATCTCTTGTTATTTTTGATGAACTAAAGATGGAAATGCAAGATTATTTGACTTGTCCAACAACTGCTTCGGTAACCTCCATACTTGGTACACCCATGCTTCTATTACTAGGGACTGAAGAAGGTTCAGTCTTTGGATACAACACGAATACGAAGGAGTTACAACTACTTTTACAGGTTAACCATTTCATTGAGAGAATGTCGCTATCTGAGAATGGATTCGATACGCTGGTTGTTAGTAAAGCTGATGTAAGAAAGTTAGATTTGAGGACATCATCTTCTACTCTCATTCGGGCTCGTAACACCGGTGACACTGTGAAAATCATGACCCTTGAAAACTTGGTTGTGATGGTCTGCGCTGATGGTACCTTGGCAAGATATGAAGCAGATACCAATACTGTAACACGATTTGTTACTGATTTCAATGACAGAGCTGAAGATGCTTGTGCATTGCAGTCTTCAGTGGTTGTAGTATTTCACAGTGGATGTGTTCGTTGTTTTACTTCGAAACCTGAGTTCAAACTTTCTTCCCATATAAAACTCGGTTCTATACCTCTTTCTCTTTGTGCATCCGATGGAGACTCATCATTGGTTGTAACCGATGGTAATACAATTCATCTTCTTACTGTGAAAAATGATCTTCTTTACTTTCAAAGTTCTGTGGATACCTTTACCAGTAAGGTGACAAACCTTCGCTGGATCCTAGGGAATGATCGATCGGTACTGGCCGCTTGCGTGAATGGAGAGGTGCAGCTTGTTCGATGCTTTGACGGTAATGATCTACAACCTTCTACATTACTTGTAGAGACAATTTGGAGACTTGATTACCCTGTTCGTGATATACTTCCACTTTACTTTGATGAAGAGGTGGTGAACATTTTAGTTCACTCATTAGACAAAGAAACGAAGCTATATGTTTTAGAACGTCGTCGAGAGAGAGAAGTAAAGTCTTTACGTCCTTTATTTTTGATGCGTGATCATGAAAGTGGTGGTACTACTATTGAACGGTTTGGAAATACAGCTGTAATATCAGGTGGTAGTGATGGTAAAGTAGTTATAAGAGACGTTTCACATTATCAATCAAAGCTTACACCTATACCCCCATCAAAGGAAAAAAGGAGACCATTACAAGAAATTCTTTTGCGACCTTTTGGTAAAAGAGGGATAGTTTCTATATCTGTATGGAATGAAGAGGAAGGTTTTGTTTGTGCCGGTGAGGATACTGTGGTGCATCTAATTCCTCAAAGTGGAACTATTAACTATTCTTGGACGGAACCAGAGTGGCACGAAGAAAGACCTCCAAGTCCTCCAAAGGAAGTGAAGACTATACCAAGGGATGATGCTGTGATGGCAGAAGAGTCAAAACGCAAAATATTATCTTCATTGACTGAATTGAGAACGGATATTAACAAGTTACTGGTTGAGAAAACTTCTGCTGTGAATATTGAAGAATTTCTTTTACCTGATCAGAGAGAATCTTTTATTGCAGAGTGTGATTTAGCAATTCAGCAGGCTAAAGAGGATGATTATTATCATTTATTACATAATGAATTTACACAGTATAAGATTCGACGCGAATGCTGGGATACGATGGAGATTCAACGGACAAAAATTGTTACCTTGAACAAACCTATACTAGAAGTTCACAACTTTCATCGTCGCAAAACCAACCCTGAGGCGGTGGGACTGTTGAAAAAGGTAAAATTTTTAAGAATGCTTCAAATCAAAGCAGGTGACTACTTTACATTTTCATCCCAGGTTAAACACCCTGAAAGTAAACCTCAAATGACACAACTTGAGACAGATCTCAACGATGATACTACAGAATTACTTTACGATCCCATCGACGTATATACAAACTCACGTGCAACTATTCAAATGATCTTGCTTAATGGAAGAATCTCCAAAGTTAAGGAAACATTTAACGTTATCTTTGATAATTTAAAAGAGAAAAAGAATAGTGAATTAACTCGTATTCAAGAAAGAAATGATCGTTGTAAACGTATTATGCGACAACTTGGAGAGCCAATATCTGATGATCTGCTTTTTACACCCTATTTTGACAAGGAGGAAGATCCTTCAAGTGTATTTGAGGTTTTTGATTCCGAAATAGACCCCGAGTTGCTTAAACTGGCTAAGAAAGAAGATAACTCGGCATACGCTATTTCTTCTTCAGATGAAGCTGCGTTGAAAACCTGGATGGATGGTCTGGAAAAAGATATTGAAGTAATCGCAGTTAAAGTTCCACTGCCTGCTTTTGCTGATGAGTCCTTAGAGCAGTATGTACCACCTGATGAGAGAACGGATGAACAAATAAAGATATATGAAGAATATGAAAAGGAGCTTGCTGAACAAACGGCGAATGTAAATGAACGAAAAGAGGCCTTGCGCAAGGAAATGAAAGACCTAATGAAAGCCAACGTAGATGGTGCAAATAGGATAAATGAAGAGATTTCCTCGTTAGGAAAACGACGAATGGATGCGGCCCAATTAGTAGATGAATTGGAATCACATCAAGTGAATGCACTGCAAAGACTTCTTCTTGAACCAACAATTTGTAATGAACTATTGGCGGTAATAAAAGAAAAAACAGAGCTTGAAGGTCGCCTAAAACAACTACAGAGTCTTGAGGCATATAAGAAAAAGTTACTTTCAATTGAAGAGTTAAACTTACAAAAGTCTATAGAGGATGAAAAGACGCTTGCGACAGAGATGCACAATTCCCCTCCATTTAATGACACTGAATTTGGCGACAGACTTTATAGGCGTTTTACAAAATGGCGAAGCAAGTATGAGGAAGGTTTAGCAGTGGTTCCACAGGTTGGTCAACATGAGCATTTTCCGGAGGCTCTTTGGGAACTATATTGTAAATGTTGCTCGAAAATTGTGGAAGCTAAGGATGTAATTTCCCGTAATACGGCTACTGTTTGCTCTTTTACTGAACTTTTAAAAGATGTAGAGACGGAGATGGTAAAAGTACAAAACGAAGTCGAAGAGAAAGAGGCTGCTGAAGATGCTTGTAGAGACAATGCAATCCGTAGGATTCTTAATGTACAAAACCTTTATTCTTTGAGACAAGGACAGGTACAAGATGAAGACGCCGTGGTTGGCGCTGACTTTGTAACCTTTTCTTTCAGATGGGCAAGTGACATTCTGAATTACAATAGTCTCGTTTTTTCGAGCTTTGATGAACTTCGACGTCTTATGACTAAAATATCACAGCAACGCCAGGCGATGAAAATGTGCGCTTGGGAGACTGAACGCTTACAATACTGTGTCGGGACTTTAGAGATGGAACTTCGACAGCTACACACCTTACGGGTAACCAGACAGATGCAAGATATTATTCATACTGGTGTCGCCTCCTCCGGTGAGGATGAGCTTGAAAAGTTGAATCGACGAATTGAGTACGTTAGACAAGTTATGTCCAAAAAGATAGAGGAGCGGAACAGAGTAATAGCGAGGTTAAAACTTCAGATCAACGATAGAAATGTTGAAAATAAACTTCTGGATACTGAAGTTCAACAAATCAAAAGTATCGTTGATGACAAAAAGGCTGTATGGACCATGTTAGGTGAGCACAACAATGAAGAAGATAGACTACGTCAAAGAATGAGAGAATTGTATGAAAACAGTGAATTAGAGGAGTTGGCACGATCTCAGCAGGAGGAATTGGTGCGACTGAAGCGTGAGATTGACCGCCTCCGAGAACGTACATTTCCTTCTTTTGCAGTTGTTTCAAAGAAGACCGTTAGCTAACGAGGATCAATTGAGATGTAAAGAAGAAAAAGGACTCTTCAAACATGTACGTTTCATGTATGTAAAATGACTATGTGTTTGGAGGAGATGGTTTTTTTTTTCTGTTTTTGTGTTTGTGTGTGTGTCTGTGTGTGACTCTTGGATCGGAATACCATGTTTCTTTAATTTTTTGTTTTATTTAACATCCCCGAGTCACTATTGTTCTTTTTGAATTCTATTTTCTCTCTCAATATCTTTTTTATTTTGTTTTTATTTTTATTGAATTACAAGAGGTAGTGTAATTGGAATTAATGAGTTTGTCAGCATCAACGACGCAGGATCGCGAGGAGCGTGCCAAATCTGTAGAGAAAATACTTCTCCGCATTGCATCACACGAAGGGGTGATTGGGTATATTGTCTTAAACCCTGCAGATGGACGCGTACTGAAGTATTCTGGATTTGACTCTGATGATCGAAAAGTTCAGAAATATGCGTCTAAGATCAATGGTTTTACGAGCCTTGTAGCGTCAACTATTCGTACTATTGATTGGAAGGATAATCTTACATTTCTCCGTTTGAGTGTTGGCCTGAAGGATATTCTAATTGCACCAGATGTAAATGAACAGTATACTTTAGTTGTAGTGCAGGAAATAAAACAATAGTCCGTACTTGTCATGTCTTTTTTTTCGTGATTCTTGTAATATAGATATATGTATTCCTACATATGTATGTTTTTTTTTTTTCTTTTATATATATTTGAGGAGTAAATGCACGAAATATCTTTTGTTTTTCTTTTTCTTCTTTGTATGGTACATTTATTGACTTCATACTTGCTCTCTTTGGGTGGGAATAGGTAGCATGTACGCTGTCAAACCATGGGGCAAGGTTCTTCTTATCGGTAGTAGTGTGGGGACATATGCAATGGGAATAGGCATGCGATGGCGTGAATCTAGCGTACAAATTATTGAAAAACGTGTAGATCCCCGTTATGAGGTTAACAATAGAAGACGCTGTGTTTGTACCAACCAAACTGTGAAGCTCCTTGCAGATTTGGGTTGTACTGTTGGAAAGGTGGAAAGTGTTCTTAAAAAAGCCAAGGGTTGGCGTTTTGTGAATTCTAATCTCGAAACAATAAAAGAAGGAGTAGTTTTTCCAGGTTGTGCTGATGGTGAGGCAGCGTATCACTGTCGCGAAGGTGATCTTCTTAGAATTCTACGAACAGAATTCTTGCGTTTTGGGGGAGATATAAGTTGGGGAACGGAAGCATTTGATGCTTTTGAGAGTGGAGACGGAACCGGAGCATGGAGTTTGAGAAAGATGTATGGTCTTGAAACTGAAGCAGAGGCCATTATTACCATAGTGAAAGGATCGCAACTTTCAGAGTTGTTGATAGAAGATGACCCCAATCGTATAGCTGTTCTCTTCGACGAAGACTCAGGTGTTTTTCACTATGAAAAGTCAATCGTTGAAAAATTATTTGGATCAAGTGATGTAGTCATTGTAGTGGGATCGGGAGTGGTACTTCATATGTGGTACACAGATGACATAGTGGTCTGGAAAGCCATCCGGAGAGCTCAAAAGGGTAATGTAAACCTTCAGAATATGTTTTTTCATCCAGTTATTCGAGATATTCTCAATAATAGTTTTGACGTGGTTTCTCGTGTGCTTATTCTTCCAGCGACCACTCCTGCGATTAAAGAGTCAGCGTCAAAGGTAAAGTTGAGTGTGTTGGGAGATGGGCTTCTTCCTGTTGATCCATTTGAATGGAGAGGAGATCGTTCTCGGTGCCTCATTGAGGAAGCCTCAGCGCTTTGTCGAGCGTTTTACGGTAAGAAGTACCACCGTGGAAACGTTGCTCATCTTCTTAGAGGAATTGAACAAGATGCACTGGCGAAACGAGCTTCTCTATTGCGTCGCGATTTAGAAGATGCGGAGCATTTTTTGACTTCTCAACCCACAATTCCGGAGTATGGTCAATCTACCTCCATGTATAGGGTTGGTGCGTAGAATTGGGATGGGTATATATATATATATATATATATATATATATATTTTTTTCTACTTTGGTATTTTTTGATTACTGAACTTTGAGCCCTCCTTTCTCCTTCCCCTTTCCCCTTTATTTTTATTTTTTTCGAATTGTGTACATCTTTTTCTTATTTCTTTTCCCTCTCATTCTCTCTCTCTCTCTCTGTGTGTCTGTGAACATGCTTATGATTAATTCTGTGGTATCACCTTCCTGCTTCTTTTTTTATATATACAGTGTATTCCTCGAGGGATTTTTGATGCTTCGGCGAACCCGTTTCAGTCGTGCAGCACTCAAAAAGGTATTAGTGGCTAATCGTGGTGAGATTGCGTGTCGCGTGTTTCGAACATGTCGTGAGATGAACATTCGCACTGTTGCAGTTTGCTGTGAAGGTGAACCAAATGCCAAACATGTCCAAGAGGCAGACGAGACCTTTATTTTGGGACCACCACCAGCGTCCTCATCATATCTTCGGGGTGAACGAATAATTGAGGCGGCAACGAAGCTTCAAGTGGATGCTGTACACCCAGGATACGGATTTCTCTCTGAAAACCCTGACTTTGCTGCTGCCGTTGTGGAGGCAGGTATAGAGTTTATTGGACCTCCAGCTGCGGCTATGGCCTCCATGGGTTCCAAGAGTGAAAGTAAACGCATAATGGAGGCCGCGGGGGTTCCTGTTGTGCCAGGCTACTATGGTGAAGATCAAAGACCTGAGCGGCTCTTTGAAGAGGCTAATAAAATTGGATTTCCTATACTTATAAAAGCTGTTTCAGGAGGTGGTGGGAAAGGTATGAAAATTGTGAAGAACGCAGAAGAGTTTAATCTTATGCTGGAGAGTGCAAAACGTGAGTCAATAAATTTTTTCAAGGATGATCGTGTTTTGTTAGAACGCTATGTTACACATCCACGACATATTGAATGTCAAATATTTTTTGATAAGTTTGGTAACGGTGTCTTTTTCTTTGAAAGGGACTGTAGTGTTCAAAGACGTTACCAAAAAGTAATTGAAGAGGCCCCTGCACCTCATATTACATCTGAAATGAGGCATCGTATTGGTCAAGTTTCCTTAAAAGCAGCAAAGGCAGTGGGTTATGTTGGGGCAGGTACCGTGGAATTTATTTTTGATACTGAGCGAGATGAGTTTTTTTTCATGGAAATGAATACACGTCTTCAGGTGGAGCATCCTGTAACAGAAGAAATTTGTCGAATCAATGGAGCCCCTCTCGATCTTGTGCGTTTGCAGCTACAGACAGCGGAGGGACTTCCTTTGGGATTTTCCCAGGATGATATTTCAATCCACGGGGTCTGTGTAGAGACTCGTGTGTATGCAGAGTCGCCAGAAAATGGGTTTCTACCTGTTAGCGGGAAATTGGAGTATATTAAAGAACCAAAACAAGGTTTTTATGGAGGGATAAAAGTACGACTTGACACAGGATTTCGATCTGGTGATGATGTACTCGTTCACTATGATCCAATGATAGCCAAATTGGCAGTTTGGGGTGAAAATCGTTCAAAAGCCCTCGAGGGAATGCGTCAGGCGTTGAGTTCTTATCACGTTATTGGAGTGCAAACTAATATTGATTTTCTCATGCGTTGTTGCGTAAATCCTTGCTTTCTTGAAGGTGGTGTAACAACTAAATTTATTGAAAATAACAAAGATAATCTACTTAAAAGAAGACATATCGGCAAACATGTATTGTCATTAGGGGCCATATCATTTTTGAGTACCCACAGGACTTCAACCTCTGTATTCCGTCTTAATCATTCACTAGAAGAAAAGGTTTTTTTCTCTATTGATGGAAAAAATGTAATGGTGTTGGTAATGATTTCTAATGATGATAGTTTTATTTGCGACGTTGACGGCGTCCAATGCAGGGTTGTGTTTGAGGAAAAGAAGGCCATGAATGATGGTACTTGGGTATTTACAGTAAAGGTAGACGGTGAACTCCGCTTTAACTTTACATCTTTTATCACAAGCAAAGAAGTTGCTCTTATTTTACCAGATGGTTTATACTCTCTGTCTCTGCAACCATTAGCTGAAGATTTTGGAAATATTACAATACAAGTTGCTGGATCGGCTCGTGTACTAAGTCCTATGCCAGGAAAAGTGACTAAACTTCTCGTGGGTAGTGGAACGAAGGTGAAACAAGGTCAACCACTACTTGTACTTGAGGCGATGAAAATGGAACACGTCGTTAAAGCTACTTCTGAAGGTTTGGTAAGTTTGTGCGTTAAAGAGGGTGATTTGGTAGGAGGTGATCACTTACTTGCCAAAATTACTCCCGATTCCTAGTATATTTGCAATCGAAACATCAAAAATGTTGGAATTTGTGTAAAAGACCACGTCTTTTTATTTTTATTTTTATTTTGTATTTTTCTTTCCTTTGATTACCCTAACTGTTGGTATTTAATTGATGGCAATAATTCTTTTTTTCTTTTTCTTTCTTTTCTTCTTTATTTCTTTTACTTATTTGTAGAGAATAAAAACATTTATTTGATGTCAGCCGAAAGTCAGGGTAGTGGCTCTGATGAGAGGGAGTGTAGTGCAGTAGCTATTGGGATTTTACCTGATGGAACTCGTTTTTGTGTTCCAGAGACTATGTCTGTTATGAGTTCTTTATTAAGAAAACGATCATGGAGGAGTCCTGCAACTATTCTATGGATTTTTTTATGGATTTCTACTGCTTTAACATACTGGCTTTTCTTTGCAGGGTTTCTACCGAAATGGTTTTTTTGCCTCCAGTTTGTAATATGGCGACTCATGTACAATGTTGGCCTCGGTGTAATTTTGTACCGACAGTCGAATCAGGGAGGTTTTCTCTCATTTTTTCGCCGAATAGTCAAACAGAATCCTGCGTTAATACGTGGATTGGAGTCGTCTATTGTTTTTGAATCTGAGGATACAGTATATAAAATTGAACAATTTCCTGATGAGTTTAATGCCTGGATGCTTTTTCGAATTATTGTAAATATTATTTTAGCGAATGATCTAGTATCGTATATTGTTTTGTCGATTGTATACTGTGAACCAGTAGACCTTGCATCTCCGAGAGACATCTTTTCCTTTCTCATTGGATTATGCTCTATCGTATTTGCACTTTGGAGCAAAACGGATGCACATCGTGTAATAGGTGACTACGCCTGGTATTGGGGTGATTTTTTCTTTTTGTTAGACAAGGATTTAGTGTTTGATGGGATTTTTCAAATGTTTCCACATCCCATGTATACTGTGGGGTATGCTTTTATGTACGGTGTCCCACTTATGGCGAAATCCTACACATTATTTTATTTAAGTATTTTTGGTCATCTCTCTCAGTTGCTTTTTCTCGCACTTGTGGAAAATCCACATATTGATCGCACATACAATGTGATGCGATCTCGAACTAATGATGATATTCTTCGAGATGATATTCTTTATGATGAAGAGGAAGGATTTCTGCACCGTAATGAACTCATTCTACTGAGGCGTTTTTCCCCTTTTCGAGCCAAAGACTTTCTTTTGGCAATCCTTATTCTTTACTCATTGCTTCTCATTATTATTCCTACTCCATGGTGGCTTCACGCTTCTCAACACATATTTTGGCGTCTATTTCTTAATGCTATACTTGGACTTGTGTTACACAGAGAAGTTTGCCACAATAAATGGTTTTCTAATCATTACAAAACTCTTCAAGAAGCTTTTTCTAACTGGAGAACGTTATATAATACAGGAGTTACTATGACTAACATCTCTTATATTTTATGTGCTATTCGTTATTTTTCATGGGATATGTTTTTTTTTGATACTGTAGAATCACGTATTTTTATTATGGTGGTTGGAATACTTCTTCTTGGTATTAATGTTTATGTTAGTCTTGGTATTTATGAAGCTATTGGTGATTTTGGATACTTTTACGGAGATTTTTTTATCGATAGTGTTCCATCAAAACTTACATACAACGGTATCTACCGCTACCTTAACAATCCAGATTCATCTTTGGGAATGTCAGGGTACTACGGTGTTGCTTTAATATCTGGTAGCCCCACTGTTCTCTTTTTAGCGTTGTTTTCGCACACATGCACAAAAGCGTTTGAGTTGCTTGTTGAAAAACCTTATGTATTAAGACGGTACGGTAAGGAGGTTCGCAGCCTTAGCGGTCTTGAACAAGAGATAAAGCGAAAAATGAATAAAGTGAAGGAAGAGTACGAAAGAAGAGTACAAGAATTGAAGCAAAAATTGGATAAACAGAAACAAAGCTACGAAAAACTTCGGGAGATCGTTATGACGCGACGACGTAAAAGAGACAAGGATGATTAGGGATAGTTGTCCTTCCATCCAAAAATAGTAATAATAATTATTTACTGGCCTTGTGAAGCTTGGGTTTCTCTGCGAAATAGAGAAGTAAAAAATAATAATAATGATCTTGACCATAATACTAGGTGTTTTTTTTTTTTTTTTTTGTAAATACTTCCTCTCTCTCTCTCTCCCTCTCTCTCCGCTGTAAAAAGAGTAAAAATGGATTATATTGATAGTAGTAGCAAAGGGGAATGAGATACGAAAATGTTGAAGTGAAATAAATTAATGACAAAAAAGAAAAGTTGGACTCTCAAGGTACAAAGATTTTTTTTTTCTTTTGTGATACCCAATTCATATTCTTGGGGTGAGCTTGTATCGGTTTGGAATGTGATCTTCTTGATGTTTTTTTTTTTTCCTCTTTTCTTTTTGTTTTCGTCTCTCTCTCTCTCTCTCTATATATATATATATATATATATATATATATACGGAAGGAACTACTGTGACCAGTTCTATAAGCTTATGAATGATAGAGGTGCTTCAGGGTGGGGATCCGCTCCTCTTAACTATGTGGATGAGGGACCAAACTCGTACTTCAATCGTAGAGACGTTTCCCGTGGTAGTGCTTCGAGTTTCCATGAACCGCGAGATAGTCAGACATCTGCGCGTTTTAGCGGTCGTTTGAGTTGTCGTTCTAGCGTTCGTGATGAAACACAGACACTTGATGAGTTTCTTCGGAAACAGCGTGTAGTTCGATACATGCAGGAAGAGCGAGAGCGTGGTGCTCGTTCGAAACTTGAACGTGAAGAACATGATGCTTGGGTCAACTTTCGCGCACTAGAACGGGCGGACCGCATTAAACACCTAACAGAAGAAGAGATGTTGGAGCTTCTTCAACGTGAGGCGAATGAGGTTGAGCGGGAACGAATGGCGGCCGAAGAGGCGGCGCGTCGTGTTGCCGAGAAGACTCAGGAGCGACGCCGTGCGTCGGCGGAAAGAAAGGCCCCAGAACAAACGCCAATGCCAGCAGAGGCCCAGCCCCCGGCCCGCACGGAGCTCGACAGTCTCACGCGAATGACGCACGAGTTCCGCCGACGGGAGGAGGACCTCCGCGCCGCCCTCCGCCGCGCCCAAGACGACGCCGCCTCCGCCCGCCTCGAGAGGGACGACGCGGAACGCGCGCAGCGGAACGCCGAAGCGGCTCTGCAGCGCGAGACCGGGCGGGCCGACGAGGAGGCCACCGCGCGGAAGAAAACGGAGCGCCGGGCCGAGGTGCTTGAGGCACGTATGGAGGAATTGCAAAAGAAGGTTGCCAACCTGGAGGAGATGCTGCGACAGGCGAAGAGTGAGGAGGAGAAGAGTCGTACTGCCGTGAATGAAAAAGAGAAGTTGCTGAAATCACTCCGAGAAAAGTTGAAAGCTGCCCAACAAGAAAATAAAGATATGGACACCAAGTACAAAGAACTTCAGCGAGAGAATAGCACACTCTCTAAAAACGCTGCAGAGGTGTCAAAAAACAAAGCGTTGGCGAAACAGCAGGCGGCTAACCTGGCTGCTCTAGAAAGTGAACGTCAGTTGCGCACAAAAGCTGAACAAGACGTCTCCGAACTAAAGCAGCAACTTCAATCTGCAGAGGCTGAGAGAAAACGATTGGCAGGAGTATTGGAAGAGCAACGTTCTATGCAAAATCGTATGGAACAGCAAGGAAAAGAATTAAATCAAGCCAAGGTTGAAGCAGAGAGGTTACGGGAGCGGTTGCAGAATGAATCTTCGGCGAGAAAGCGATTTGAAGAGCTTGCAGCGCAATCTAATCAAGGTAAAAATAATGGTTATACCCATGAAGAACTTGAACGTGCGAAAAAAGAAGCAAAACAGTATAAGGAAGAGTTGGAAAAGACTCGTCAAGAGCTTGATGCGATGCGAGAAAGCTCTAATCGAGAAATCGCATCCCTCAAGGCATGGTGTAACCGTTTAGAGGCGCAGTGTGATCGGCAAATGATTGAGCTGCGTGAACAAATGTCAGCTGAAGATAAGTACTCACCCCGTACAGGGAACAAAGAGGAGAAAAAGGATGGTAACGCTAACTCCAAAGTCGTTGTGGAAAAATACCCTCCAGGATCTTTGCCGAGTGTAACAAAACTTCAATCTGAATTAGATGAAGTAAAGTCAAAACTGAAGGAAAGCCAAGAGAAGGAGCAACGTGCTATTGCTCTTGCCGAATCATTAAAGAAACAAAATGGTGGCACCGTTGGTGGAGAAAACAAGAAGGACTTTGCCCTTGATAGTAAAGTAGATGAGTTATCGAAGAATAATAAGGAGTTGAGAGAGGCTGTGGCTGCGGCCAAGGCTACTCAACAGCAAATAGAGGTAGAGAAGGTACGTTTTCGAGATGAGCTGGAGACGGAGCGGAAAAAGGTTATTTCACTAGAGCGAGAAAAAGAACTTCTTGTGGAAAAACTACATCACTATGAGACAGTGAAGTTGACACAAGAAAAAGTGACTGAACTTAAAGATGGAACTGGGGCGCAATCTGCAGGCATAAATATAGTTTCAGGGGATGGACAGGGACTTAATGAGCAGATTACTGCACTTCAAGAGGAACTCGAAAAGGAGAGAAAGGCACGCAATGATGCTGAAAAGGAGGCTGCTGCACTTAAGTCATTCGCTGACAAGGAGACTGAGGCACGTAAAAAGGCAGAAGCTGCCTTAAATGAAAAAAGTAAGGCAAAAACCAAGTCGGGATGCTGCTAATGAGAATATTAGCATATATATATATATAGTTTACCGCAGTAGTAAAACATTTACGTTCCTGTTTGTTTTTCTTTTGTGGAGTGCTTACTTCACATATCTGGCTGCATTTTAGCCAAGCATCGTCATTACCTCTTTTCTTTTTTTTTTTCTTTTTGTATTGTTTTTTGAAGCATAAAGTGTTTTTGTACCCATGAAGTTCTTCTTTTGGATTCTTAATCTTATATATATATATATATTCGCAGCTTTGAGTTTTCTACTTCATGTTTACTTGATTTTTTTTTATTTATTTAATTTTCATAACCTTTCATTCTCCTCACAGGTTATTCTGTGTTTCTCATTTTTTTTTTTCTATTTAGGTCATCAGTTTTTTCACAATGGAAACGGTCGTCAGTGAAGCGAAGACAGAACCGACAGGTATTACAGAAATTCTCAATGTAGAGGAGAGAATTGCGCAGAGACGCAGTACCCTTCCATCTCTGGATCTACCTGAGGCCTCTGGGGGAATTCCCTTTTCGAAAAATAGTTCTTTTGTGGAGGCAAATGTCGTGGCTGATCCCAACGTCTGGAATCACCGTTTCACTGGAACATTTACTACACCAGTTGCAAATGTGGCTGCAGAAGAGAAGTCATTGACTTCAACGAGCCTCAAACCGGATAGACCACCCACTCCTGAGGTATCTTGTTGTTCTTTATTTTTCAGTTAGGAATTTTATGCCCATATGCCTGTCCTCTTTCTTCGATATTTTGGAATTCTTTGGTTTTTCATTCCTCTAGTTGATTATGATTACAATGGATGGGGAATATTAGATGACATGTTTTTTGTTATTATTATTTTACATTCCCTATGTTAAAGAGATGAGACGATGTTACCGAGTAATGCGGAACCTCCTAATGGACATGAGACGAAGAAGCCTTACCACTAGCTAATCAAAGTATTTTAACGAAATCCCTTGATACCACGCGAATTTAGATTAAATACTGTTGTATGGTGTTTTTTTTTTCCTCTCTCTCGTATTTTTTCATGTTGAAATTCTCTGAAGAGGAGGGAAACACTCTGCATCCGTATCTTGCACTGTGTACGATAAAGTGTATGTTATATACATTGATATTTTGCGTCATCTATTTATGTGGTGAAGGAGAAATGACTCTCATAGATTCCTTTTGAGTATTTTGCCCGGTTCCCCATCTAGAGACTCTGGTGTGATTTTATAATCATGTATAGGAATGCAATGAAGAAAGTTGGTGTATTTCTTCTTATCTTTTTATGCTTGTATGGGTATCTGACTTTGCTCCCTGTTTTCCCGTTTTTGTAGATATACAGGTGCTGGCTAATTGAGGAATATTACTAGTTATTCCCGTTCTGTGTGTGGTTGGGGCCTGTTTTTTTTTTTTTCTCGTTGTTCCTTTTCTCTTTTTCAAAGACTGCTGGTAGTTGAGCTGTAGCTTTTCACCACAAGTTGAGGATGTTTACGTTGAATGAGTTGTTTTTTTTTCCCTCCACCTTCTGCATGCTCTGTGAAAATGCAAAATGCGCTTTCACAAATAGCATAGAAAGAAAGGGAAATCCGACATCAAAGTACACGAGTTGGATCTTTTTTTTTTTATGAATTTCTTTCATTTTACTAAATTTTTACGAGATATACACCATGTATTGCGTATTTATTATTTTTAAATGGATACTTTTCTGTATTGAGTGATAACTTTGTGTTTTTTTTTTTTTTTTTCTTCGATGTTTTTTTTTTAATTTTTTTGCACGTTGTGAAGCGTTTTATCAAGACGTGATCAAGGGTAATGGATTCAGCAATATAACTCTCTCTCTCTCTCTCAATGCTCTCCTGGACAATGCTGATGATTGCAGTGCCGATGTTCGTCGTGAAATTGTTGGAGCTATTTTTAATTTGTCGAAAAAAAAGGGTAATTCTCTTGTTTTAAGTTCTTGTGTTATGTGGCTTACTGACCATAGTGTGGATTCCACATCTCTCAAGCAGAGATGCATGGTTGTGTGCGCCATGGCGAATATCATTACTGACAAGGATAACATGTAAAATGTCCCACACAGGGAGAGATAGTTATGCTACTAGAGTCTGGTGTACGTGGAATGACATTCATAGTTGATCTTACTCCTCTTTGGTCACAAGAAGCCTTGCGTCTTATGGCAATTGTTCTTCATATTACCGTATGACACCTTATTTGTGGTGAAAATGCCGTTCTGCAGAGTTGGAAATTGTTTGAACATGTCACTAACGGTACTGTAGATGATGTTACTATGGTTCGTTTTGATCGTTATGGATGGGAGATCTTTGTTATAAAGGAGAATTATCTATCCGCTATTAGAGAGGCAGTCTGTTATTGGTTTCGTGACGGATTGGGAGACAGCAGCGAGATGGATCTCGCAAAGGTCGCTGATGCGAAAGGACGTTTTATATTAGAAACTTCTTTACCTTCACCTCTTTTCTACGAGTTGGTTCGCTTTATGTTACCTTACTGTGGTCATATCTCGGAAATGTATCGTACAGCTGCAGTATGTGTCTGTGGGGAACTCATTACATTTGCTATTGGAGACGAGGAACTAATATATGCCTTGATGACGGCCTTGCTATCGAGAACAGGAATGGATGAGGAACCTCTGACTGGAGAAATTGTCTCTTGGTAATATGGTAAATATTCTTAAACACCCCTATATAGAAGTTTCCAGTTTTGTGTCTCCCACTATTTCCTATATTATAGGTTGTATGGAGCTCCAACACCCTTTTCTGTCCGCAAAAGGTGCATTACGTAAACTCCTTGAGTTTAGAAGATTTTTTTTTTTTGCATTTTGAAGCAGGGAAAAAGATTAAACAGTTTTTATCTTAACCACAGATGCTTGTATCTCATGAAACAAACGTTAGGGAGCTATATGCTGATGTGACTTTAACCTGGGTTTGCTTTTTTTTCTGGAATGATAAAGGAATACGTATTACAGGCTGTTGTTTTTACAAAATCTTCTATGGACTTATCACGCAGAAACGCTACATAGGTTTTGGGGATATTTATTAGTCAGATACCCCCTGAAGAGTTTTCTTGATATGGTGTAGAGCAGATCTCAACTTCTCTTGTGGAACTTGTTGGCGTGTCAGAAAAATCAGAAACGGTACGAATTGCAGCAGTCGTTGGAATTGGTTCATTTAGTGGCATTTAAAATGTGAATTCACATATATGTATTGTGGCTACTTCACTTATTATTTGCTTAATTTGTATTGAATAATTATTTTATATACAGGGTGTCGTGTCCATTTATTTATTTATTTATTTTTTCTTTTGTTTTTATTTAAAAAAAAAAAAATGCATCAAAAGTCACCACTCGGATATGAATCCCTTGACGTGTACTCGAGATGAGTTTGATGAAATGGCCTTTTCCTTGGCAAAACGTGGGATGGGGTGGCGTCTCCAGAGCAAGATTGATTCTTTTGGCCGGAGAGTTCTTTGGTTAGAGGGAACAAGTGCACTTCTACGTAGTGTTGGAGATGATGATGATGATGATGATAAAAGACTTCTTGTCACTTTTTTTATTACCTTTAATGAGTGTTACTGTCAGCCACAGTTACATTTTTTTCCAGAATGTCCTTTGGATGCACAGGAATTGTGTACCTGGATGAAAGGAGTCTGCTTTGGTGGTTCTGATCTAGAGGAGAAGGAACATCCCATTGTTTCAATGACCTTCTGTGAAGAGCTACAGATGGCGCTATGGGGATTGCATCAGTGTGATACTACACTGTTATTAGAGACTGTTTTGGCAGGAGGTGTTCGTGGTAACTTGCTTGAGCTGTTTCTGCAAAGCGTTGGTTCTCTTGTCGGTATGGGGAAAGAACTTGTACCCTAACGTAAATCAGTGTAATTCCTTTTTAAAGCATCAAATTCAAAGCGTCATGCATATTTTTTTTGAATCAGATGCTTCTTACCCACGGCAAAGAAAAAAAAAAAACTTTTGCCTTTGAACTGCCTGTTTCTTTAAAACACACACACACACAGCTTTCCTCCTCTCTTTACACTTCTTCTGTATAAGTCTATGTAATGATGCGTCGCTCGTGCCGCATGCTGCTGGAAGCTCAACGCGGTCCATTCAATCCTTACCGTATATTAGGTGTCTCCCCCAACGCCAGTAAAGAAGAGGTGAAAAAGGCTTATCACCGTTTAGCGCTGCGCTACCACCCTGACGGTGGGCGAGAGGGAAATAAGGAACGGTTTCAGGCCGTAAATGAAGCTTACGAGGCTGTAAAGGACGGTAAATGGCAGCCACCAGAAACTGACAAGAGCCAAACAGGAGACGACCGCCATGGATGGGATTCGCGAATGGGAATGTACGTTTATGAGCAACCAGGATCCACAACGGAGAACTACGTTGATAGTCGAACACAGACATTGTTACGTTTATGCGTGTTGTGGACGACTGCATTCGTGGCTCTGCGTTTTTTCCTCCTCTGGGTATTTCCTTACGCCAGGGCAACACCAACTGTTGAGTGGGCCGCTGAAAGTGTTGGTGATGGGGCGCAGCAGTCAGGTGCAAAAGTAGACGGAAAAGGAGTTGATTCTACACTTTATTCTGTTCACGCCAATCAGGATACTGATTTTACACGTGTTACCAAAGATATTCCCTTTTCGAACGATATGTCTCCCCAAGTAGATCCACTACGAAGGAGTTGACGAACAGAGCTCCAATACACACGGAACAATAAGGATGTGATAACGTTAGTTTGAGTGATCGATAAGAAAACAAGAGAAAAGGTGGAAACAAAAAACAAACAATTGGAATGAATCTAATAAGGTAGAATACAGTGATGTCTTGTGTTTCTGCACCTCTAATGGAGGCTTAATTATGGTTTCTTTTTTTCTTTTTTTCCTTCGTTTCTTTTTTTATTTGTTTTTCATTCTATTTTGTGTTTTTTGTCGGTTTTTTTTTTTTTTTTTTAATTGTTGTACAAGAAGGGGTATACTACAAGTAAGGTATGAATTTCCAAGCTGAGACAGTGGAGATTATTACTCCATCTGTGTTCCACATTAAACATTTTGGATACATTTTAAAGAATGGAGTTAAATGCATTATTATTCAAGATCCGAGTGCGACAGTTCCTTGTGCTGCAATGAACATCCGTGTTGGACAACTGAACGATCCAGATATTCTCCCAGGTCTTGCGCATTTTTGTGAGCACATGCTATTTATGGGTACGGACAAGTATCCAGGAGACGGTGAGTATAATGAGTACATTGAAAAGAATGGTGGTAGATGCAATGCTTGGACCAGTGATCGTGAAACCATATACTACTTTACAGTAGCGCACGAGGCATTAGAAGGTGCGTTGGAACGTTTTCTTGAATTTTTTGTTGCCCCAACTTTTAACTCCAGTGCACTCTCACGAGAAGTAAAAGCGGTTCATAGCGAAGATGAGAAAAACCACAGTGTGGAATATTGGAGAGTCCATGAATTGGAACGCTCTTTTGTAAATCCCCAGCATCCAAAAAGCCGATATGGTAACGGAAATATTACAACCCTATGGGATGAACCCTTATCAAAAAATATAGATATTCGAAAACGATTGGTGGAATTCTTTAATTCATATTATGTTGCAGGAGCCGCTTGCTTGGCAGTGTATAGTGCACTGCCTCCAGAGTTGGTACTTCGCATGATTGAGGGTCCATTGTCGAGAATGCGTGTGGGAAAACCGGCTGAATTTCGTTTTTTACCGAGTGGAGATTCTTTCTACTCAACTGAAGCAAAGTCAAGCTGGATAAATATACGTACCATTCGTAAAATACGTTCTTTGAAATTGTTATGGTGTGTGAAATGTCCTGCCTCATCCTGGCGGACCATGCCACTCACGTATATTTCACATATTCTTGGTCATGAGTGCAACTCATCTGTTTTTGGTATACTGAGAAGTGAAAATCTAGCCACCGAAATGTTTGTTGGTCCTCAGTGTATTGATGATGATAATGAATTGCTTTCGGTAAATATATCGCTAACGATGGATGGACTCAAACGCGTTATTGATGTGATTGATTTGGTGTATCAGGGTATTGGGTTGGCCGCACGTGTGGACAGTACTGTGTATGCCCAGATGAAAGCAGAAATGTGGCTTCACTTTGAGTCCTCTTCTGTTGAAAGTAACGTTGACCACTGCGCAGAACTAGCACTTGGTGCGAACAAGAGAGATCTAAGACACTGTTGGATAGGTGATAGTGTAGTGCTTGATGATGATATCGCTGCCACTGAGGCCTGTATTGCACAGTTAATACCTGAAAATTGTATTGTTGAGCTATGCTGGGGCGAAATGCCATGTGACAATGCAATTGTAACCGATGAAGAAATCAGGTCATCTTTATCTGAAGAGGAAGAGGATGAAGAAGGGAAGAAAGAGGTGAACGACCATGAACAAGAAGAAGATGATGATGATGATGATGATAAAGAAGAAAATACAAATGCGGAGGAATTGTTACAGATATTACCTGACTTTGCTCGTGTGGCATGTAATTCCACAACACGATTTCACAAGACAAAGTTTTCTGTTTCTCGTATTCCAAGTGAAGTTATTGGGCGTTGGACGCACAGCATGCACGGCCCGTACCATAATGCGTTATCTCTCCCCCCTGTGAACCCTTTCCTCGCGACAGATTTCACAGTATACGATAGCGATAATAGTCATGCTGTTATTAAAACCTTCCATACTATGTATGGAGTTACCCTAGTGCGTAAAGATGCGGGACGATACAAATCATTCACAACTTCTATAACCTGGAGAGGCCTTTCACCTTGTATACATGCGAACCCTAAAAAACGATTTTATACAAGTGTAATGATAGATATTTTGAAAGATGCTATTGGGGAAGTTTCTTATTTTGGTTTACTTGCAGCATTGGAGAATGATATTGTACTAGACTGTGGTGGTTTAACACTCACCGTAACTGGTCCACAGCACAGAATTCTTGACATTTTCTTTGATATATTTGAAAAAATGTTTACATTGGAAACTCTTTCAGGTTCTTTAGAAACTTATAATTCCTACGCAGATAAGGCAGTCCGATCTCTCGAAAGTAAATCATCACAGCAACCGTACGCATGTGCGATGGATAGATTTTCAAAGGCGGCTAGAGTTGTTATGTATACATATGACGAGCTACTTGATGCAGCTGCCTCAACCTCCTATAGTGAATATAAAGAATTTGTAAAAGATTACCTGGCGAGTGGTGTCTACTTTGAGTGCTTCGTCGCCGGTAATGTGCCTTCTGCACCTTATATGCAAGATCACTTGGTTAATGGTGTTGAGAAGATACTAGAAAAGCTTCAAGTTCCACCTGCGAAGAAGGAGAGTATTCCACGATTTCGAGACGTATATGCCTTTACACGAAACTCATCATCACATCATACCCCTTTGCTGGATGTATTAAGTTATCCTCCGTTTGATGTAGAGAATCCAAATACTGCGGTATTTTTAGATATTTACGTTGGCAATGAAACCCCATTATTGCGTTCTCTCTGTGACTGTATGAATTCCTTGATGTCGTCCACTTTTTTTAATTCTCTCCGTACACGTGAAGCTCTTGGATACATCGTTTTTTCGAGATCTATACGTATGGGGGGTACAGCTCATCTCCAATTTGTGGTTCAAAGCGCTCTGAAAAATGTGGACGCTATCTATCTTCTTTCTCGCATCATTGCCTTTCTAGAGGCTGTAGAGGCAAACTTCTTAACTCTGTGTAATGATGATAAAGTCGATACAGTTATTAAAGGTCTTATTGAGGTGCGTCGAAAGTTACCCGACTCTGTAAGTATGGACTGCAATGATCTTTCTTCGCGTTACCTACATCCTACTGGTCTTGACTACAAGGAGGAAGAGATTAAAGCTCTTGAAGAGGTAAATGCCACGATGCTAAAAGACTTTTTCCTTACACGAGTTGCCAATTCTGCTGTCTCACGAACAGCACTGGCCGTTATTGTTAACAACAAGAGATCGTCAGAAAATGATGTTTTTGCTCTTAACAACAATAGTGATGATAGTAAGGATTACCGAGAGATTTCATTACCACCTCTACGGCCAAACGAGGAGGAACTGCCGAGTGATAATGATAAGTCCACGGAGACGGTGTTGCAGTTACCGGATTTTTTGACGGCACCAATGTCTATTTGCGTTCGGAAATTTACATCTCCTGAAGAGTACCACACTGGATTTCCAATTGTTCGCGATAATTCTATTTAATATAATTGGGTTCATACTTGAATATGGTGTCGTACAGGTTGAAGACATTCAATACCATTTGTTCTGGACGTGTTTTTTATTTTTACTTTTATTTTTTCTTTGTACACTTTTTTTGTTTTCTAACAGTTCTCTTCGCTTCTTCCTTTTTTTTTTCTTCTTTTTTCCCCCTTTCGAGATAAAGGGAACAAAAAAAAAAAAAAGAAAGGAATAGTATTGTTTAAAAGTAGAACATAGCCTTCACAAGGGTTTGATAGGAAATAACCTATGTTTATAGGTTCGGATGAAGAGACTCCTGCGGCGTGCACACCTGGGAATAGGAGAACCCATCAGAATACTGCAAGGACTCAGTTTTCTGATGTGTCCCTAACAAAAGTTGCGAATAAGTTACGTGGTCTCCAACGTGAACTTCTTGAATTTGATTCGAGTGTACCGGAAATTGTTAATTTTTGTGTGGATGGTAAACGATTTTCAGTACAGCGTGATGTTCTGCTTAAAGACCCACAATCGGTTCTCTTTTTAATGGCGACCATGCATTTTCGCCAGAATAGTGGCAAAGACCATGAGAATGATATGATTGAAATCCCGTGTAGAGATGCTGTTCTCTTTGGTATGCTGCTAAACCTGCTGCGTGGTTACAAGAATCCTATTCCAGAAGCCTATCATGAAGCCTGTTGCGCAGAGGCACGTTTCTACGGTCTGCAGCAGTCGTGGGAATCTCATTACCCTGTTGCTGCTGCTGGTCCATTCCGTCCACTATCGTGCAGTGACAGACTGTTCTCAGATGTAGTATGCGCCGCAGCGAGTCCTTTCTATTCGAGTGGACTACATGTTATTACATTCGGCGTGGTGCGCTGTGATACAGCAGCAGTTGGAGTTGTGGCAGAGGGCGCATGTCTCTGCAGTATGGAGAGCATCGGTAGATGTGAGGGACTAGCACTCTGTTGGAATGATGGAAGAGTAGCGCATAACTTTGGGGCACTTGTTGCTGAAAAAACGGGTTACGCATTTGCTCCCAATGCGGTAATTAAGGTAGAGTTGGACTGCGAAGAAAACATTGTAAAGTGGACACTATCGGGGGATCAATGCGTGGCAGTAGTGAGGCTACCACCGCATACCTCCTATGCATTCGCGGCAGTTGCCGTAAAGTCAACAGAGGTACAGATACTACGTGGAGAATGAATCTGATTAGTTTAGTATCTTATTATTTTTGCTTATTCTTTCTCTCTTTTTTTTTTCTTGTTTATTATTATTATTATTATTATTATTATTATTATTATTATTATTTATTCATCTTTTTGAGTAAGTGTTTTTTTTTTTTTTTGTCCGTCTGCGTGTGTATATATATATATATATATATATATATATATATATATATATATATATAATATGTATGTGTCTGTGTGTGTGTGTACATGTATGTTCGCATGCGTCTAAGTTTGTGTTTGTATTTGTTTTTCTTTGTGTGTTATTTGATCTATACTTTTTTTTTGTTTGATAACTTATATGTGTTTCATCATTGTATGAACATTTTATATGGTTTATATTACTCTTTTTGTTTTGGTGATTTTTTCTTGTGTTTGCAGGGAGGTAAAGACTACACCGCTAGATATAAGGAGACGAGTACGTATGATGCTGTTAAGGAAAAGAACCCAGATCTTCGCCTCACCGCTGTGGTGCATTTGTCGTTGCTCTTCAACAAAAAGCGGCGGTGCTGATAGTAATAATAATATCAGTAGCAGCAGTAATAACAACAAGAGCAGCAGCGAAGACAAGTCACCTACAAATAATTCCAACTCAACTTCTCCTCCTTCAGATGTAAGAAAAAATAATGAATACAGCATTCCTACTGCTGATATCCTTCGGGCGATGAAGCAACGTGACTTTAACGCTATTCAAACACACGCTGCTGAGATTGTGCATCATAAATGGAAAGAGGAGCACAGCATCCCGGCACTCTGTTTACTTTTTTTCCTCTTAACATGGTACTCTGTATCAAGTGCAAGACGTCGTGTTGTGCGCTCTTGCAAGGCGACTGAGGCCAAGATTAAAGAGGAGGCAGAACAGACACTTGAGCTGGTGGGAAGACTTGTTGGAAAGTGGCGAGAGGACGTTCAACGAGCTGACCAGCAGCTTCAGTTGATTCTAGACAAAAATGGTGAATTAACCAAAGACATTGACCGCATGACAGCTGCCCTGCGTCAGTGCTATATCAACGCACCGATCAATAAAAATATACAGGCAAAGGATAATGGTCAGGAGTAGTGATGATGATGATGATGATGATGTTTAAAATTATTGTCAGCATCTTGAATAGCACTACAGTTGGCGATGAAGATTACCTGTTTCGCCTCTGTCTATTTTTTTTTTTCCTCTATATGCAGGTTTCGTTCGCTTTTCTCTATTTCCCCTTCTCTCTCTTTCTTTCTTTCTTTCCTTTTTTTTTCTTTACTTTTTTTTCGACTTGCATATTTGCTTTTATTATTATTTATTTATTTATTTCTTTTTCTTTCCTGTTTCTTTGGCTATTCCTCTTTTATTTCTCTATCCCAGTGTAGAAAATGTACATCTCACAGGTGTTTATCTTGTCCCCACGCGGTGACAAACTCATCTTCAAAGACTACAGACAAGACGCCCCCCGTAACGCTGATGAAATTTTTTTCCGCAAGTACAAATTTTGGGATGGTGCGCACCATCAAGCACCAGAAGGCGACTGTCCACCGTTTTTTATCGAAAAGGGAATAAATTTTTGTTGCGTGAAGCGACGTGAGCTTCTATTTGTGTGTACATCAATGGTAAATTCGTCACCTAGCCTTACTCTGGAAATTCTATTACGTATTGTTAAAGTGATAAAGGATTATCTCGGTATACTCTCAGAGGAGAGTGTTCGCAAAAATTTCACGCTGGTGTATGAATTACTAGATGAAATGCTTGATATGGGAGTACCTCAGGAGCTTAATGCCGAACGATTACGTCCATACATATTTAACGATATTATTCCTGTATCAAATCCGGATTCTAATTATATTGAGTCATTTTTTGAACGCTTAAAGCGTGGTGAGCTGATGGAGAGGACACGGCGGAGTGATGCTGCTGCATCATCTATTGTACAGACATCAGGAGAACGGAAGAATGAAATCTATGTGGACATTGTAGAACGTTTAAACGTTGTGTTTAACAGTAGTGGTAATGTGGTAGTCTCAGATGTGGAAGGTTCTATCGTTATGAAAAGTTTTCTTGTTGGATCCCCTATATTGTATTTAACTCTCAACGAAGACTTGGTTGTAGGACGTGGGGATGCAAATAAAACGCGGTACGCATCTGTAGTCCTTGATAGCGTAAACTTTCATGAGGATGCTGATTACTCTAGTTTTGAGACACAACGTCAACTTTCAATTAGACCACCAGAAGGTGAATTCACTCTTATGAATTACAGACTGAGTGCTGAGTGCACACAACCTTTTCGACTTGTACAGTCTGTTGAACTATTGTCTACACATCGAGCAGAGATAACACTACGGGTACGTGCAGATATCCCAGCAACAACACAGGGAGTTGCCGTCAAAGTCATTGTACCAGCTCCACTCTCATGCACTAACGCAACGGTAGAACTCGGCGTCGGTGCCATTGGCCAAACATATGATTACAAAGAAGTGGAGAAGTCTATCATATGGAGTATTGCAAAGTTTTATGGAGGTACAGAACAAGTGTGCAAGATTCGAATTTCCACCTCTACACCCATTACTGCTGCAATACGTCGTGAGATTGGCCCTATAATTATGCAATTTGAAATTCCACAATACAGTGTAACTGGTCTTAATATCAGGTTACTCCGTCTGGAAGAGCGCAGCAACTCGTACAATCCATCTCGATGGATTCGCAACGTGACAGTAGCGAACTCATACGTGTTTCGTACACACTGAGATAGCTGTATCATATTTATGAATATATTATTTCTTCTTCTTCTTCTTCTTGGATCTTTCATAGTGCACCCCATCCCTTCTATACTAGGTTTGTACACTCACTTTTTTTTCTTATTCCTTTGTTTTACACTTCTTTTTTTATTTATTTATTTATTTATTTATTTATTTATTTATTTTTTTGAGCAAACAAGAGGTACGGAGAGTGGAATAAAAAAGGGTTTGGTGAAGAAAGGGAAGAGTCATAGCAAAAAGGAGGAGGGTGGTACATAGATACAGAAAAGTAAAAAAAAAAAAAAGAGGACACAAGACAAATTAAACCACTAACCAGAAGTGTATATATATACATAACGATAACAGGTAGAAGTGATGACAAATACACCACTACGGTATCAGTTTGAGCCCCCACCACAACTATACATGGGTGTTGACTACCGATGGGACCCTCTATTCTTTCGCATACCTTCACCACGAGGACCATTGACTTCCAGGAGAGAAGAAAACCACCCAAAACTGCCAACTACAGCTACATCTCTGACTATAAATACTGAAATACAAACATTAGAAAACGGGGATAAATCTCCTCAGAGAGCATCACATGAAAAGAAAAAGTCATGCTCTAGAACTAGGAAACCAAATCAACGTGACAAATTAACAGAGAAAAAAAGTGAGTCGCCGTCCGTACCAAATGTGAAGCCTCTTCGGCGTGGTGCCTCAAGTTCTGCTTTGGAACGGCACGGTGGTGTCATTTCCCCACGAATGTCATCAAAAGAATCCCCCCGTCATCCGCCGTCTTCTGCAACTACGGGGACAGGCATCAAGAAAGGTGGTCTCAGCACCCGTAAAGATACACTATCACTTCACCGCAATGATGCTCCTATTCCTTCCCCACGACTCACACGTTCAGCAATTCTTCGTCGTGACTTCAACGCCCGGGAAGAACCTGAAAACAAACCTTCTGTTTCACCTCGAGAAACGAACCGTTTGTTTTTAGATTCTCATCGAAAGACCTTGGGAAGTCAGTTAGTTAAATATTCATTCCCCGCGACCTCTGGTTTCTCTTCGCAACGCTCCGCAAGAACCGATACCGCTCTCGGGCATTCTAATTATCGCACAAAGTTAACTGACACTCCTATTTCACCTAGAGGGACAAAGGCTGCAGACCTCCGTGCAGCCCACGCATTGAGAAAACTTGATGGACTGACTCCAGCTTCTGTTTCAGTAGAATCGCCACGTCAGTTTGTGCGAACGGAGCGGGTAATAAGAGCATCACTCAGTACTGTAGACAGAAATTTGAATCGAAACGGCGATCATCTGCAGAGACGCGATGTTCCTCCTGTTCCAGAGTTTCATAATATTTTGACGCGGTCAAGAGAATCTAAGAACATGAAGGCGAAGAGTGATGTAGGGAAGAAAGAGAATGATAAGGAGTTATCTAATAAAATCTCAGTATCCATAGTAGAATTAAAACAACAAAAAAAAGCATCTAATCAGGTGGTGATACAAGATAGTCACCCTGTGCATCCTGTCTCTGATCAAGAGAATTCATCTCATAAAGCAAGGGGAAGTTCTCCAGTGGTGATTCCTATGGAGGATTATCAAAGCAGCAAAAACCTGTCAACTCTTATAGAGGAAGAAAAACCATGTATATCTGTTCCAATAGAGAATAGGGAAGAAGAAGTTTCTTTAGAGAACGTTGAAAGGGATCATAATAATGGAACTATCACATCTCAACATGATTCCGTGGAAGTTGAATTGAAAAATCAAAAGATCTCATTGCCAGATGCAGAAGTTGTTTTGGATCCGCTTTCTGCTGTTGTACGAGAAGGTACGATGCCACCTGTAGATTTAGTTGAGGCAGTATACAGCTTTTCTTCCAGTGCCTTTTCAGAAGAATCAGATGTTACGCCATCTAGCGTGAGTATAGATGAAGGGGATGTGTTACCTACACCTCCTTCATATTGGCGTGCTGAGACACTTCCAATGGTTGAGGGACGACCGATAAATTCTTTACCATTAGATGTGAGCGCTGTGGAGGATATCTCATCTTGTGTGGAAAAAGAGAAAGATAAAGAAGGAGGTTGTGCCCCGCGTGTTTCCCTTTTACCACCCATATCAGAAGTGGAGTTGGCAGAGAAGATGTCATCCATACCGCGTTACATTCTTATGGGAAATGTGACACCAAAAGTCGTGAAAACGGCACGATTAACTACAAGCGAGACAATTCCAAAATACATGAAACTTCGGGAGAATGTGCGGTTACACTTGATGAAAATATTCTTCCGTAACTGGTTAAAATGGATTTCTCGTCTCTCCGAAGTGGGTTTTCTGAAAACACAGAAAGTTCTGGGCACCAATTTTTCTTCTTCATCATTTTCTCCCTCTACTGCTGGTGGTAATGGTAATGGTGGTGGTGTTATTGCTAATGGCATTCTACCTCCTTCAGAGAGATCTGAAGTTGTTGTCGAATTGACTTTGACTCCCAATGAAAGTAAACCACCAATGGGGGCCATTGCTACGGAGCAAGAAATAAGTAATGCAGAAGAGAAAAAGTCACCTACACTAGAGGGTTGTGATACATCAAGACAAGTCACTCTTCCTGTAAGGGAAAAGAGCCCACCTCCACTGGCAGAACAGAGGCTGGAAAAGGCGTACAACCATCAAGGGTCTTCCGAAAACGGTGTAGATGGTCAAACCACAGTGGTTGACAAGAAGTACTCTTTACGTGGGGATAGTAGTAGCTTTAGATCATCCTCTGCATCTTCACGAGAAGAAATATCAGCGGTGGAGCAGGATAGCTCGATTGCAGTTGACGGAAATTTGCCCGAAACAGATTGGTTGTCAGTGGATTTTGCGCGTCCATCTACACCTGTTAATTATAACATACAGGAGATGGAGAGTATTCACAGCCACTTATCTAGTACTTCTCGTAATTCGACCCCGACATTATTAGAGGAAGATTCTCAACGAACGACGGATATAGAAGAAATTATATCAAATCACAACGACCATGTTAATCCTCCTTATAGAATGAAGTATCTCCATTGTGACTTGTAGACTACAAACCTTAAAGTAAACGAATGAAACCAAGGAGTTCGTTTTTATTTCTTTATCATTTTGTGACGCCAAAGGTTAATGTTTTTCATTAACTTTATCTTTTTCTTGAAGAGAATAGAATACGTGTATAAATTTATATTGTTGCCAATTTTCTAATGTATTTGTTTTGCTTTTATTATTATTATTATTATTATTATTATTATTATTATTATTATTATTATTATTATTATTGTTATTTGTTACTGCCGCTGTTGTTCCTGTTCTTTTTGTTTTTGTTCAAGTTGAAAATACGTAAGAACAATGGATGGTCTTGCGGTAACGTCATCTCACCATTTATATGATAGTAACAGTAGCAGTAGTGATATGGAGAGCACAGCCAGCGAAATGACTCCTATTGACTCTCTGGCGTCCTCTGATGATATTCAGGAGATTGATTTTGAACTACAAGAGACACTTATCCTTCCGCAACAACATAATAAAGTTGCTGTCTCTCCTACTAGGGAGACAGAACCTTGCATTGTGTATTTGCGTCTTGATGACAACATGGTACAAAAAGATACTAGTGGTATTTGTACTGATACTCCACTCATTCATGAAATATTTAGTAGTACGTTACCGGCTTTGAACCATGACGGTAGAAGTAGTAGTGCTGATGGGACAGATCACTTTGATAAACACTTTTTGCACGACTCCGTAGAGGAGATTTCTAGTATTGTTTCAGTAGAGGAAAAAGAACCTTTAAACGAAACAGCGGCAACAGCGAGAGCTCTTACTATTCGCCATTCCTCTGCAGCATTGCTTAATGCATATTTTCACCTGAAACGTACTGTAAAGCAGCGAACATACCGGCTCTACTATGTCAAGTGGATACAGTTCCTTATGCGTAGATGTTTTCTCTCAGCATCAACACAAACAGCAACAGAAGACGCACCACATAACTTGGGTTTGGTAGAATCGTCGTTGAAGAGTGATGTGTCAACGAAGCATGGGAATGATCTGTTCACACCACCACCGTGCTTGCGTAAGTCCCCATTTCGTGACAACTTTGAGAGTAACAAAAATCCGACTGAGGGTAATTCTTTATACTACCAAAATAGGAAATATAAACCACAAAAACCATTATCGTCCTCAACAACTGGATCTACCTTTATGTCTATGAACAACAAGAACAAAAGTAACAACAACAACAACAACAATACTACCCCTGATAATAGCATCATCATAAAGTCTCCAAATTCATTATTGTATTCAAGACTACGATCTAGAAGTAAACCATGTATTTTACTCGACTACGGTGAACTGTCATTACCCCCAAACCGTGGCGTTGCCCAATCAGATTACGTACCAAGTACCAAACTACCGAAACTCATCACCTTTCCTGAAAACGTTACCGTTCTCTCTTCTTCCACTGTCTACATAAATCGTTCTCCTTTCCTTAATAGAAAATGATTTCTTATTTCTGTATCTTCTTTAAATGTGCTGTTGCGTTACAAATACATAAACAGCGCTACATAGTACATACAACGAATACTAAAATGGTTTCCCACACTTTTTACTGCAACGCTTTTTTTTTTAATATCGGAAACTGTCACAAAAAATTTATAAAACACCCCAATTTACTTTTTCATATTTAATCTTAGAGTTTCACAATGAAACAAGAAATAAGAAACGTTGTTTACTGTTCCCACATTGCTCCTGCGCGTTTGAACAGTGGCGACATAAATGACAACATAAGCAGCATTCAGATCGACCCGGAAACTGGTGATGTAGTTTTGCGCGACGACATTGCGGGCACCTCGCGGTTTCGTTTTGACAGTGTGACGTACTACCCGTTTCACACCACGCTGTACGAGGCCGTGCTGGGGCACCGTGTGGCGGAGAGCTTTGGAAGCGACCGTGCGTACTTGTGTGACTCACCGCCGGTATCTATGCACAGTGCCATCATTCACGGCTCCTCTACTGCACACACCATGGAGCTCTTTCACACGTTGGTGCTCACGGCCGTCAGTCACGCTTTTGAGGTGATCAACGCTACAAACGACGCTTTACCTGTACAGCTACAGTACAGTATAGTACGTGTTTATTCGTGGGGTTTGACAGACCTTTTAAGTCAGCGGGTTGTGTCAAACAGCTCGACAGGAGTAATCGCAGAGGACTCCAGTATTTCGTACCAACACCACATCAAACACAACGTTGTGACCAGCTCCGATGATCCAGTTTTGAATAATTGCTTGGAAGAGGCATTACTTAATCAAACCGAAGGGTCCATTATAGTGACTCTTTTTAACCAGTATACGAATACAAATAGTTCCGGGATCTTCACAATTGCGTTGCTTCCTCACCTATACCAGGGCGATCAAAAGATTCAACTAGATATGCACACGCTGCGAGACCTCCTTGCCGGACACCCTTTGTCATGTGATAGACCTTGCTGGTTGATAAGTCACCTTCTCCCGACAGAAGTAGTGAATAGCGTAACCCTTATTACATGTATTTGCGACGAACCGGAACAACATCAGGAGATATACCGTAGCTGTATGTATGGTTGTCGTAAAGAAAGTGAATATCATCGCCATTTACAGTTACCTAAAGTACATCTCCCACCATACATGCAAAACAAAAAACAAATTTGCTTTGAGATAAAAACGGAGGAACAAGACGATAGTATACTTCTCTCCAAGTCGAATATTAATTGGTACTCTACCAAGAGTAGCTCAGATAACCAATATTTACCCACACACACCTGTAATATAACTCACATTACACAGAGCCACAAACAATCTCCATTGTACCAGAAAGAAAACATAAAAAAACGAGTGAATGAGAATAAGGTACGTCTGCTAGAAGCTGAAGAACGTGTGAACAAGGCCAAAGAATATGCACAAGCCACTGAAGAGGCTATACAACAGCGTGTTAATGAAGCACAGAAAAAAATGGAAATTGCCCAACGTCTTGAGGAAGAGTTACAAGAACGTGTAGCTATGGCTGAGGGGCGGGTAGCAGAAGCAGAATGGCGTGTTAGTGAAGCCAACCAGCGAGCTGCGGCTGCCGAAGAAGCTGCACGACGACACGATAGTAACAACAAAATCAAGATAGAAGCTGCGCGTTCCCTAGAAACAGAACTAAAGGAGCGTGTTCGCGAAGCTGAGGAACGGGCAAAAGCTGCTGACGAGGCTGAGGAGAACGCCCGTCGCCGTATTGCTGCGGCCAAGAGCAAGGAGGAGGCTGCATGCTCTCAGGAGGCTGAACTGGAGGAACGTGTTCGTGAGGCTGA
>NW_021639886.1:81534-83040 GCF_002087225.1 Trypanosoma theileri
TTATTATTATTATTATTATTATTATTATTATTATTATTATTATTAAGAATGAGTGGATGATGGTACCAAACGTTAAAAGTGTTTATTTCTGTGCCCACATTGCTCCTGCGCGTTTGAACAGTGAGGACATAAATGTCAAAAGAAGCAGCATTCAGATCGACCCAGAAACTGGTGATGTAGTTTTGCGCGACGACATTGCGGGTACCTCGCGGTTTCGTTTTGACAGTGTGACGTACTACCCGTTTCACACCACGCTGTACGAGGCCGTGCTGGGGCACCGTGTGGCGGAGAGCTTTGGAAGCGACCGCGCGTACTTGTGTGACTCACCGCCGGTATCTATGCACAGTGCCATCATTCACGGCTCCTCTACTGCACACACCATGGAGCTCTTTCACACGTTGGTGCTCACGGCCGTCAGTCACGCTTTTGAGGTGATCAACGCTACAAACGACGCTTTACCTGTACAGCTACAGTACAGTATAGTACGTGTTTATTCGTGGGGTTTGACAGACGTTTTAAGTCAGCGGGTTGTGTCAAACAGTTCGACAGGAGTAATCGCAGAGGACTCCAGTATTTCGTACCAACACAACATCAAACGCAACGTAATTGGTTCTCGTGAAGATGTTCACCTTGTTGAGAACATTCTTTGTTCTGCTTGTGCGGTTCCTGAGGGACATGCAGCTATTGTTTTTAGTCTTTTTTCACGCCCACGTAACAGTCCAATGAAAACAAAGAAGATTTCTTCCGGTATCTTCTCGATGACTCTTCTGCCTCAATTATGGCAAGGCAACAGACAATTTCAAGGAGATATGCACACGCTGCGAGACCTCCTTGCCGGACACCCTTTGTCATGTGAGAGTTCTTGCTGGTTGATAAGTCAACTTCTCCCGACAGACGTAGTAAATAGCGTAACCCTTATTACATGTATTTGCGACGAACCGGAACAACATCAGCAGACAAATCATAGTTGCGTCTACGGATGCAGTCCTACTACTAGTGAAAGAGAATCATTTCGTCTATCATTTACTCCAGTTACTACACCTCAACGACCAAAAATAAGACATAATATTTTTTCGTCCCTTTCTCCCGAAAGAACTCATCGACGTGTCATCTCACCATATGCGCTGACAACACCTTCCTTTCCTAATACGACAGAGCATATTACCAACACAACTGACACTATGGCATTACACCAATTGCATACAAGGAAAGACAACACCTTCACCAGACACTTTTCACCAACTACAAGAAATAAAGCACAAATTGAACTCCTGACAGCACGTTCTCTGGCAACTGAGCTAGAAGGACATCGCAGCGAGAAAAATAATTATACCACGGCATGCAACAAAGAAATTGAACGAGTTATTACCACTGCGGCCAAAGTCAAGGAGGAGGCTGCATGCTCTCAGGAGACTGAACTGGAGGAACGTGTTCGTGAGGCTGAGGAGCAGGCAAAGGTAGCTGAAGAAGCTGCCCGTCGCCGTATTGCTGCGGCCAAGAGCAAGG
>NW_021639886.1:84876-88943 GCF_002087225.1 Trypanosoma theileri
TGAAGCAATTAATGCGTGAGTTTGAAGATTCGGTGATGCATGCTGAAGAGGCTGAAGATGCTATGTTGCGACATGTGGAGCGGGCTGAGGAGCTGCTGAGGTTCTCTGAAGCAGATGCAGCTTCTCGGGAGTCTGCGACTATAGAGCGTATAACACAGATGATGGAATCGATTCATTCATTTAGTGAGATTGATTCTGTTGATAAATAGTACACGATGAATGTGGTTTTCGCTGCTACGTCTTTATCAGTTTCTTGGGGAAAAGTAGATTTATTGGTTGATTTGTGGAGTTCTATTTTATCTTTGGTTTGCTGAAGTTGTGGTGTTTTTTTTGTTTTTTTTTTGTTTGTTTGTGTTTGTTTTTGATTTTTATTTCCTTGTGTTGATGAGGTATATATATATATATTTTTTTTTTTCTTTTCTTTTGTTTATATTAGTTTAGATTTTTAGGATAATTATGTGGTTTTTTGTTGTTACTTTTTTTTGTTAATTGTTTTTTTGTTTGTATATTTTTATGGTGTTGTTTTGTTGCAGAGTGTTTATTTAGAAGTTGTTCAAATTTTGTATGTGCGGTGTTTATATGTGATGGAGAAAAGGTTTTTTTTTTTTGTTTTGAGGTGTATTGGTATACTTTGGTTTTGTTACTTGTCGTAATTTTAGTCTTTTTGGAAGTGACATTGTTTTTTCTTATTTGCCTGTATTTTGGCGAAGCAAAGAAGAAGAAGTGGCGTAAGCAGGAGCTTAGTTCCTTTGGTTACTGTAAAGATGTGGATGACTCCACGTTATTGGTTACTACCTTGAATGGTAGTGAGTTTTCCTATATGTCCTCTTTTAGTGGTTAGGTGATTAACCGTAGGCCATTTGATTATTCTTATTTATCATGGTGTCTTCTGCAGACGTACAAAATCTTTGCTAGTGTTAACGCATCGCCATAATCCTTCTCGGAGTATCGTAAGGGTACCTTTACCGTTTCTTAGTTCTCAGATGGTTTTATTTTTTCCTTTTTCTTTCTCTATGCTAATATTGAGGCTTGTTTTTTTTTTTTTTCCTTTCTTTCTCTCTCTCACTGTCTGTCTTCTTTTTCTCTTTTTCTCTTTTTATCCTTTTATTCTTTTATTCTTTTATCCTTTCTTCTTTGTTTTTCTGTTTCTATGTAGCCTGGTGCAATGGAGGAGCTTCTGGAAACACTTAGACAGGCGCAGTGTGCGGTGCTGCAAGCACAGCGGGATCTCATCACCCTCCGCTGCGTACAGGATGATCAACATGGCAGTACTGCAGGAACACCAGCAGGGCGAGAAAATAATACGGCAATATCACTGCAGTGTGCGGCACAAGCAAAGCAGGAAGAGGCGGTGCGCTACCTTGAGCGTGGTGCACACCTCTTCTGTTGTCTTCTGAAGGAAAAGTGCGATAGTGATGGTGGTAGTGTTAGTGCGGCACAGCAGAGGAATATGGAGGTGGCAAAGCGTGCAATGCGGCGATACTTTGAGGCGCAACAGGATGCACAGCGGCGGCGGGAGGAACAGTTCCAGCAGCAACTCGCAGCGACTGATCACCGCCTTACGGCTGCACACAATGACGCAGTGCTGTTTGCGCAGAGGACCTCCGCGCGTCGTTTGGCAATGCGAGTTATGAACCGTTGGCTGCAGCGGACTCTCCAAGCCCGCGCAAATCGCGAACGTATTGAGGGAATTCGGCAGTTAAACAAAACACGCGCATCAGTTGCAAGCTGTTATGCATCTGTTAAGACAGGGAGAGAACTGCGTCTGCGGTGCTTCTATCGATGGAAAGTAAAGCGACTGCATCTGGCGCTAGCGGTTCAACGTACTAGGGAGAAAGAACTGGAAGAAGAACTGCGACGTACCACGCGGGAAGTACATCGTGCAGAAGCAAAACTAGAACAACAAGAAAAACTTCTTGAACTTGAGAAGTTGCGGGAAACTCGGGATAAGAACAGTGAGGCCCGTATAGAGCAGGAATTAGAGGAAGAAATTGCACGGCTTAAGACAACCATGGATGAGATGGCATACGAATTCAGTGAACGTACAAGCACGTATGTGCGTCAACAAGAAGAAATGTCTCTACACTACACGGAACGGGAGCGACGCATCACGCATGATGTGATTATTGCTGAAGAACTCTCTCAAACACATCAACGAAAGGCGGAACAGCTCTTAACCGTTATGACAGCGCAGCAGGAATCATTTGTGACATTTATGAATGTTACCTGTACTGCAGTAGGTGATTGTGTCCGCTTGAAGGTCTCTGCACTGCATGATGCAGCGATGGCGATAGTTCGAGAGTCTGGTTGCTACATTTCAAATTTGATCGGAAAGGTTGCAGCGTTAGAGGAAGATGTTCTTCTTTTAGCGCCACTGAGCGAGCGAGTACTGTTACAAGAGCAACAATGCGAGGAAGCACGGCGGCAAATCGAGAAGGGTGAAACGACACTCAGACAACAGCAGCAGAAACAGGAAATGAGTGTACGTCACTATGAAGAAACAACCGTGAAACTACTGCGGCGTATGAATCACTCTGTATCTATGTGGCGTACTTGGGCATTATGGCGACAATACACAATGCAGCGAAGGGCGTCGCGGGAGTCGCGTGCAGCATGTGAGAAGATATATGCGTTAAAAGAGGAGCATGAACAAATACGGGTAGAGTGGCAGAGCTGGATATCTTGTGAACGAACAAAGAATGAAGCGATGCTTCATGCAACGATGGAATCGGCCAAACAGGTGGCGCAACAGCAACAGGAACAACTACAATATACCATATTGCAGCACTTATTGCTAGAGGAAAAAAAATGCCGAAGCTACATTACTGAATTAGAAATAACTGCCAGGAAGTATTTAAGGAGTGAAGCGGCACGTGAAGAGACAGAGTTACTCTTTGAAGAATTCCGTGAGGAGCACTCGGTTGAGATGTCTCACGCCGCTGAGCTGCGGACAGAAGCGCGGCAATATCTACAGCAGCAATTATACGAAATGCACATTCTACGAATGGATCGTCTTTTTGCTGTGGAGCGTGCCGGTCGTTTATCGCTGCAGCATGATGAGTTGTACATACGATACAGTTTGCGTCAGCGATATGACATTTCGTCTATGGCAGTCCACAGACGGGCACTACAGAAGGCACGTGATGCGTCAACTATGGAGTTACAAGCGATGGGACGACTCGTTGTGGAGTACTGTGCACGAGATGCATTTAGTCATTGGCGTTTATTCACAGAAAGACGTCGACACCGCCGTAGCGAGAGTCAAATGGAAGCGATAACTATTTGGTTAGATAACATGTTTGAGTGTATGACGGTAAAGATGGAAACTAAGTTGGATGTTTTATACTCTTATACAAACCAACTCTTTGATGGTTGTATCGCTGATTTAACACAGAAGTCACTGATGTTGGATAAGATGGAGACAGCGAAGGTCAATTCAGAAGAAGCACTTGCCAAACTTGAAGTAAATATGTGCATGATTCTGCAGCTCTACAGTACAGTTTCTGATGCATTTATGGCAACTGGTGCGGATTGGTGTGCTGGCCGCGAAGGTCTAGTACTTGAGTACTGCCCTAATGCGTTTTCTCATGCCTTAGAGACCAGTGAGGCTCTTATAGGCCTTCCGCAACCATCATGTGCAGCATGTGATCATTACAAAGCATTTGTATCTCCACTTGAACAGGCGATGCATATTTTTCTCTCAGGTGAGAGAGCAGCAATGGCCGAACACCTGCGGGGTGTTGTTGATCTTATTCAATTTACCGCAACGAATGTTTTAGAGGAGGAGCAGAAGCAACATGCAGAGGTGTTGGATGAACTACTGCGGTATCAGGCTTTTCTGGAAAGTAGAATAGCCGCTGCGGGTATTGTGGACGACGCTGAGTTAAACTGGAGCCGTGAGGCACGCATACAAATACAACAACAGCAACAGCAAATAACTGAGATGCGTGAACGTATTGGTTCGTTAATAGAATCGAAACAATATGAGAAGGTCCGTCATGAGGAGGAGAAACACCGCCTTGAAGGGGAACTGCATGCACTTCAGCATCGCATGGAGGTGGAAAAAC
>NW_021639886.1:89573-89805 GCF_002087225.1 Trypanosoma theileri
AAACAATATGAGAAGGTCCGTCATGAGGAGGAGAAACACCGCCTTGAAGAGGAACTGCATGCACTTCAGCATCGCATGGAGGTGGAAAAACAACAACAAGAGGAAGACCACCAACAGCAAGTAGCTGAGATGCGTGGACGTATTGAGTCGTTAACAGAATCGAAACAATATGAGAAGGTCCGTCATGAGGAGGAGAAACACCGCCTTGAAGAGGAACTGCATGCACTTCAGC
>NW_021639886.1:90220-104322 GCF_002087225.1 Trypanosoma theileri
CATCGCATGGAGGTGCAAAAACAACAGCAAGAGGAAGAGGTGAAAGCACTCCAGATATCGCAACGGGGTGATGCTCTTGTTGATGCTGTGCGGCAGTATGAGCATGTGCTAGTGGCATTTGAAGAGGAAGTTATGTTCCGTCGTGGCTCGTTCTCTGCTGCTTCTTATATGCTTGGTGAAATTGATCGCTTTTCCAATGCGTTGCTGCGCCGTTCTGAGGCAAATCTGCAGGAGCTTACCAGACTGCAGATAATGGCAACCGAGAATAAAGAGAGTGAGCTGCGGACGGCCCATGAGTCTGCTGTAGCGAGACTTATGCAGATAGTGTATGCTAGTCAAGAGCAGTCGGAGGCAATGTGCCGCCGGCTTTTACAGCAGTTGGAGTGTGAGGCTCGTGCGGTGTGTGAGGCCCACATACGACGACAGGAACAAGGATGGCAGAAGTCTGAAATGCACAGACGTATAGAATCACTGATAGAGACTTTGCAAAGGGATAAGGCCCGACACGTGGAGGAGAAAAAACGTCTGGAAGAGGAATTATGTGTGCTGCGGTGTAGTGTGCAGGAGCAACAGCAGCAGCGGGAGTTGGCGGAGAAGGATGCACAGCAGCGTGTAGATGATGTACGGTGTGAACTGCGCCGTGTGGAGTGTGAATTGATCGAAGCAGAGCGACGCCACACGTTGGAGTGTGCCGCACTGCGTACCTCGCTTGAAGAAGAGTGTGCAGTTCACACTGGAACAACAACAACAAAAGCAACGATGACCGAAAGAGAGGAGTCTATAGGAGAACACCACAAATGCTACACAGCTGACTTTGAAGTGTTATTAAAGCAGATGGAACAGTTTGTGGGGGTTCTTTTCTCTCTTGCATGTGATACGGTCTATGCAAAGATTAGCGATTTACCAATGGGACTGTTATTGTTAGAAACTGGCGTAGAACTGAAACCAGGGGAAGCAGTTTCTGAGACATTCTCTATACCTCCTCCTTTTTCACGTGAACTGGAGAAGCAGCAGCAGCAGCAGCAGCAGCAAGAGAGAGATGAGATGCATGAGCGCATTAGGTCACTAATGGATATGCTGCAGCGTGAGAGAACTAAACATGAGGAAGAGAAAAATTATCTCGAGAAGGAATTACGTATGCTGCGACACTGTGTGCAGGATCAGCAGGAGGAACAAGAGAGTCACCACAACCTTCATCATCATCATCATCATCATCAGGAACAGCAACAGAATAAAAAGAAAAAGCAAAAGCATAATCAGCAGCAGCAGCAGAAGGATTCACATGACTTTCGGCGTGATGAATCGCATGCAGATATTCAAAGATCACAGGGAGTTGATTTTCGCACACCTCCACGCCGTTCGGTCTCAACTGGTGATGTGACACAGTCAATGGTGCGTTTCTCGAAGATGTTGAACGAGCAACGCTGCAAGAATGATACTCGGCTGCAAAATCTTGATACCCTCATGGCAGAAGTAGATGATCTTATTGAACGTGGTCGCATTGTGACGCGACTGGAGAGAAGTTCAAGTCTAAAACGGGAATCCTCTAATGCTATGCGTTAGTGTGCGGTAACTGTTATTGCTTACATATATTCTGTTATTTCTTTACAAGATTGAGAAGAAGAAGAAGTAAAATCGCGAGAGAAAAAAATGAGTATGGGCTGTGTTGTATAGTCAGAGAGTTATTATCATTTGTCGTCATCGCCATCTTGGGACGGGATGGGGGAAAAACACATGATGTCCTTTTTTTTTTGTTTTTTGTTTTCTTTCTTTTTATCTCTTTATGTGTATTTCCTATTTCATCTGATGTACGCTTTTTTTTTTTTTAATTGTTTTTCTACACTTTTCTTCTTCCTTTCTGTTCATACTGACCTATATATATATTTGTATCTTTTTTTTTTGTAAACGTACGGAAATTTTCCCCAAACGGCGTCGTAGGAAACCAAAAGCGCTGAAACAAGGGTAGGGCGCAAGTTAGAGAAAACAATGGACGACGGCGCTGATATTCTCACAAAGGCGAAGCTGTACGCCACCATGTCTGATGATGACTCGTGGACAGAGATGGGTGTCGGCATCGTCTCTGTAGTCTTGCGTCCCGCTGCAGATGTCAATAGTGATGAAAGCAATGATGGTGGTAGCAGCAGCAACAACAACAGTAACAATAATGCCGAACAAGTTGTTGGGCAACTGGAGATAATTGATATTGACAACCCGGCGGAGTTACTAATGAGTACACCTATAACTCTTTCAGATGCCTATGTTGTGCAGAATGAAACTATTCTGTGGTGGTCTGATCCACAATTAGGCCGTCTCATGGCATGTAGCTTTAACACAAAAGAAGGATGTGAGAAGATACGAAAAGAGATTGTGGCGTATCAGAATTCTCGTAAAACTGCTACTACAAATGAGATTAATGGCTCTGAAAGAGCCAATACTCCATCTATTTGCAGTCATTGGACAGTATGTCGTGAGAATCTTCCGGCAATTCTTTCTGCAGCAATGACTAATGCGCAACGTTTTGGTGTTTTCGTTCGAGGACGTGAATCGTACTTTAAAGAACTTGCAGAGTTATTTCAGCTGTGTCAACGTGAGGGTGACTTAAGAGGTATGGATCTTATAGGACAAATTACTCTGGCTCTTTTACGTTCACCATTTAGCACTGATGGAAAAATTATTGCACAATTTGTTGAAAATTCACTTGTTGATACATGTGTAGATATTGTTCAGTACGCTATTGGACGTCGGGATCAAAGTACGGGATTTGTAAGTTTTGAAGAGCGACGTGCTACTTTTCGTAATCCATTGCAACTTCCGGAAAGTATTGTGGCACGTATTCATGTGTTGTATTCATGTGGATATTTAAAAGACCTTTTGCCACTCAGCCTGGATGAAGCGGATGCGGTCCCATCTTCATTGCTTAGTACCTATCTTACATCTAGTAAGTTTCGACTAGTAGAAGATATATGCAGATCTCCACTTATACTTCCCCAAGCATTTCAACGTGCCTACAATGATGTTGCAAACGCCTTTGAAGTTGTGGCTTTTGTCCACGACATGTGTAAAACAATAAAAAACACGATGATGCCCTTGGATTGTAAAACTACTATGTTTGAAGCACTTGTAGGGACTGGACTGTTGCCATTTCTTCGTTTTGTTATTGCAAATGCGATTGAGTTATACCAAAATGTGGGGTCATTCTTACCTGCACAAGCACAAGCACAAACACAAGGAACTCCAGCATCCTTATTATTATCATCATCATCATCATCATCAGAACCACCACCTCCACCAACACTTCCTTCCTCTTTCAGAGTAATGCCAGGAATGGCGATGCAAATGGCCTGTGATATTGTCTGTAATTGTATCATGTTATATCCTGCTGGTCGTGGTGGTCTTGTTGCGGAGGCCCTAACAAGTCCTAATGGATGTCTCCTTGAGTTACTGCTTCAGTGTATTATCACAAGTAAACGCAGTGCTGAATTGCAGGCGGCCTTTGACGCAGTCGTTAGTTGCGGAATTGGTATCTTGCAATATCTACCTGGTATCATAGAGACAGGAGGTCCTACAAAACGGGATGTAGTACGTTTCTGGGTGGAGGGTGCGGCAGGACAGAGACCACCTTTACTTCTTCTCGTTGTTCCTCTCGCTGAGGCATTTCTTCGAGGCGAACCTATTCCTCATGGTTCACACGAAGAGATTCGTGTACTACATGTTCTTAAAGTTCTTACATCACTTGTGGGCGAAATAGATGAACAACTCAGCCATTCTTTTGCAAGTGTATTTCAGCAAGCAAACCTCATCTCATCTCTTGAGGTGGTACTACGAACAGATAATCGCTCAAGCGCTAATTTACAATCTTCAGTTGTGGCACTAGTAACTACTATTCTTGAAAGTGGAAAGCGACGACTAGTGGATCTTCTAGTTGATGGTTTACTACTTGAAACTGCATTACGTCGCTATATGAAGTATGGTCATCGCAATAACATTTTAAGTTCTTCATTGGCACATCTCTTTGATGGTGTTTGTCGGGCTATTCATTCTGAAAAGAGTGGCGGAGCACGGACATTTTCTCATATGGCTAGCAGCCCATTCTTGCATATTTTACACAGTGGTGAGGATGACAGTTTGGCGAGCAGGACAGCAGATGGACAAGAGAACGGTAACAGTAGCAGTAACAACACTTGTCAAACTATTGGCGGTCGACTTTGGTCAATGCATGGAGAGGAACTTCGAACACGGTGCCCATCATTTGCCAGAAAATTGGAGCACGCACTTCAGGAAACACCAGAAGAGGCACGATCTGCAGATGCCGAGTCGTCAAGTGTTGCGAGCACTCTGGAGCGCAATATTAAGAGTATTACAGATGTTGAGTTTGATGCCATGGTAATGGACTTTGGTGTTGAACTGCAACCGAGAGGATCTGTTATTACGACGTTCCCTAACGCACCCCTAGTTGCGCAGAATGTTACAGAGAAAACTAACAGAAAAGAAGATCACAGTGATGATGATTTTCATGATCATGAGGAAGAGGAAGAAGAGGAGGAAGAAGAACAAAAAGAAGAGGATGATGGTGAGGATGAAGATTATAAAGAGAAAGAGGATGAAAATAACGAGGATCGTGGAGAGCCGCTGCTGAAGCGCTCAAGGTCTGAGTCAACCTCCAGCGTTGGGCATGAGTAAAACAAACGAGAAAAAAAAAAAAAGAAAATGGAGTATTGGTGGATACTAAATCCGCTCTTGATACCCAATGCCTCTTCTTGTTCTTTTTGTTGGTATGTTGATGGGATTGATAATTATTAGCTTTATGGGGTTGTTGGCTTTTTATTTTTTATTTTTTATTATTATTTTGTTTTCTTACCTAAGTATATGTGTATATATAGCGTATTTTTTTTTTCTGTTTTTTTTTTTTTTGATTCTTTTTTTGGAACCTAAACGAGGTAAATTTACCGCACGGCTAAGTGACGGTTTAAAAAAAGAAATAGTAGTAGTTATATATAATTGTATATAAACATACACCTAATTTTTTTTTTTTTGTAAGTTGTGAGTGATGAGCACAGAGCGAAAGGTTTCTGCCCAACAGCAAAGCTTTCGAGATTTATCGGAGTTTCGCATGTTTTTAGGAGGTACAAAGACAATTGAACGACTTCTTATCGCAAATAATGGTCTGGCTGCTGTGAAAGGTATTGATTCCATCCGTTCCTGGCTCTATGAACATATTGGTGACCCAGGTGCCATAGAATTCGCTGTAATGGCAACACCAGAGGATCTACGCGCCAATGCAGAATTTATTTCTCTTGCAGACCGCAATGTTCCAGTTCCCGGTGGACCTAATTCAAATAACTACGCCAATGTTGATCTTATTATGCACACGGCACTGCAGAACGCATGTGATGCCATTTATCCTGGTTGGGGTCACGCCTCTGAAAATCCTGCATTACCACGTGAATGTGCAAAAACCAATAATAAAGTAACTTTTCTTGGTCCTTCTGAAGATGCAATGTTCGCTTTGGGTGATAAAATAGCTTCTACTATTGTAGCCCAATCTAATGGGGTACCAACTGTGCCTTGGAGTGGTGATGAAATTCGACTTCCACCTTGTGTATATGAGGTGGACCCACAAGTTTATGAAAGAGCATATGTAACAACTCCAGAAGAATGTGCGGAGGTGTGTGCACGGATTGGATTCCCTGTAATGATTAAAGCATCAGAGGGAGGTGGAGGTAAAGGTATTCGACGCTGTCTGCGTATGGAAGATGTTCGTGACTTATTTTTCGCTGTTGCAGAAGAAGTAAAAGGATGTCATATATTTGTTATGCGATTATTAGAAAATGTACGTCATCTTGAAGTGCAGTTACTGGCTGATGACTATGGTGATTGTATTGCGGTGCATACACGTGATTGCTCCGTACAACGACGGCATCAGAAGATAATTGAAGAGGGTCCTGTCTTTGGTGTTGATCCTGCGATTATTGCCGATATGGAGGCCTCTGCCATTCGCCTTGCCCGTGCTGTTGGTTATCGCGGTCTTGGCACCGTGGAGTATATGTACGACAAGACGACCCACAGTTACTACTTCCTTGAGCTGAACCCCCGCATTCAGGTGGAGCATCCCGTCTCGGAGATGATCTCCGGCGTGAACCTGCCGGCCGCGCTGCTCTGCGTGGGAATGGGCGTCCCGCTCTACCGCGTGCCGGAGGTGCGGAGTTTCTTCGGCGAGCGGCCGTACGAGACGACGCCGATTGACTTTGCGCAGCGGCGGGGACTGCCGGCGAAGGGACACACCATCGCCGTGCGGGTGACGGCGGAGGACACAAATGAGGGATTCCGCCCCACATCCGGCCGTGTGGAGGAAATAACGTTCAAGAATAGCAAGGAGTGCTGGGGGTACTTCTCAGTTGGACCAGGGGGCGAGATTCACCAGTTCGCGGATTCACAGTTTGGACATATATTCTCCTCCGGTGAGACACGCGAGGATGCACGACGGGGGATGGTAATGGCATTGCGAAATCTTGTCATTCGGGGTGAAATACACACATCAGTCTCTTATGTCGTGGAATTACTGGAGCGGGAAGAATTTCGTAACTGTGATATTAGTACCGCTTGGCTTGATCGCCTTATCGCGGAACGTGCATTGCAAGGACCTGTACAACAAGATGTTCATCTTGCCCTCATCGCTGCTTCTACTTTTCGTATGCTAAGAAATCATGAAGAAAATATCGCTAAATATACTGCCTTTCTCAGTGCAGGACACGTTCCTTCCTCTGAATATCTTAATAACTGTCAAACGGAATCATATATAAATCGTTCGAGAAAATATATTGTCACGATGGGACTCAAAAGTCCTACAGAAGTTGCACTATCTCTTAATGGTAGTATTGTAACAGTTCCATTTAGAAAACTTAAATCTGGTGCACTTCAGCTTACAATTGCTGGAAAAACAGTTATTGCTTATGCAGAGAAGGAACCTACAAGTCTACGTATTTCTATTGGAGGTAAAGAAACCACATTTACAGGTGATATTGATCCAACTAAAGTATCCTCCTCCGTTCCTGGTAGATTTGTACGCTACGTTGTTGGTGATGGTGGTCACGTTTCAGAAGGTACAACAATTGCGGAAGTGGAAGTCATGAAAATGATTTTACCACTACGCGCAACAACAGCTGGTGTACTACATCATCGTGTGGTACCTGGTAGTACCATCGCGGTAGGAACACTCATTGGTGATATCACCCCAGATGACCCGAGTAAAGTAGCACGTCCACAAGAAGCACAAGAACAATGGCCGCAAAGTGTCCTTACAGATAAAGAAAAGAAAAAGGAACGTCCTGATGGTCTCACACGCGCACGACGTGGTGTTGAGGCTCTATGGAATATGTTACATGGATACCATTTCCCTGCCAGTCTTTTAGATAAACGACTTCAATCAGCCTTTGACAACCTTTCTTCACTTTGCCTTTCCAATGTTTCCCTCGCCGCATTGAATTTACCTTATCTCTCTTCCATAGTGGAAACAAGTGGAGATACACCAAATGAGAAACTCAAGGCTGTTGTAAATTTCCTTGTTTCCGAGTATCTTACAGTTGAAAAACCGTTTGTGCGTTGTTCTCGACAAGAAGCTATTCAAATTCTGCGTGAGAAAATGGATGATCCTAAGGCAGTTTATGCAGTTGACTTTGCACACCATCAGCCATGTCATCACGGGGTTATTAAAGCACTTCTAGCCTCACTAGAGAGTAATATGATTTTAATAAAGTCTCTACAAGACACACTAACGTCCATTTTAAATGTAAATTCTAGTACAAATGGTGACCTTGCACTTCAAGCTCGTTATTTACTCAGACAATGCAGTCTTCCTTCATTTTCAGAACGTAAAGCCGCTTTCGCAAAGGAGTTGGAGTCAGGATCTATTAAAGATCTTATACAAGGTAGCTACGGTACTGATCTTATGTGTTCCATTATCTTTGATCGTCATGTCCCACACCTTGTTCAACTATGTCTTGAGTTATACATTCAACGAGATCATTTTGGTGAAAGTCAAGTTCGGATTCTTGATATTTTTCCACAGGATGGTTGTTGGTATGGTTTCTATGAATATGAACCATTAGAAGATCATGACCCACTTCGGGTAGAGAACATTTCTTTCGATACAGCTTTCATAGATGACGCGAGGGAACGTACAGGGATTGGTTTTTGTATGATGTTCCCTGACGAACAAGTTATGCGTTCTACCTGGACCACCGCGTTGAACAGTGTTATGCATCAATCCCCACGTGAGCCCTTTGTCTGCACAGTTTTCTTTTCCGTCAGTTTTCAATCAACAGAATCTGAGGCAGCACGATTATGTCAACAGTTACTTGAAGAACATACAGAGTCATTAGCGCAACATAAAAGTCTTCTCCGTATTACTTTTATTGTTCACGGTGTTTCTGGTGGTCCTCATACTTTTACTTATCGACAATCTGCTGCATGGCGAGAAGATACATTAATTCGAAATATTGCACCACTTTCTGCACGTCGTTTGGAGCTACAAAGACTTGTGAACTACGATGTATCCATGTATCCAACACCGTTTAAGGATGTACACGTATTTCGTGCAACTCCTAAGAAAAAGAATGCCTCATTTCTTGAGAGTCGGACTTTTGCACGTGTATTCGTAAGTCCACGTGATTTGGGTGTTGATCCATGGACAGAAGCGAATGAAATTGATGCTGGTCATATGCTTTCAAAATGTCTTGGTGCACTTGAATTCGCTCGTAATGACAATACACTTAATTATACTATGTATAATCATGTCTTTATCAAGATGGCAGAGTTGACTTTTGATGTATGTGGAATGAAAAGACTACTTGAACATGTGGGTAAGTCGTATGCACAGCGACTAAGTTATTTGGGGGTCGCAGAAGTGGAACTTTCTTTCCACGTAAAAGTTAGCAGTGGTTATATTCCTTTTCGTGTTATTATTTCATCACCATCAGGTTATGGTGTGGTAATGCGTACCTGTTATGAGTGGTTTGAGAATGGCAAGATATTTTTACGTCGCGCAGAAAACTCTGAAGATGTTTCCCTCACAGTAGCGCACATGTCCTGTGATAATATCAGTGAGGCGGTTGCAGAATCTAGCCAAAGTGATATTTCTTGTACTACTGCTAATAATAATACTAATAACGGTGGTACAATGAATTTTACCAATAATATTATGCGCACGGTATCAAAGTTAGTGGCATTACGAAGTCTACTCCCATCTCGTGCCTCACTACAGGAATCCACAATGGAAACAAGTGATGAGGTTTATGATAGCGTTCAACTGGGTCCATATCCACTATTAAGTGAAAAACAGGTGAAACGTCTGCAGGCAAAAACTCTTCACACTGTATATGTGCACGATTGGCCTATTTTACTTGATACAGTGTTACGAAAAGAGTGGGAACGTCATGCACGAGCGCGCCACATTCCACGTGATCGTATTCCATCAAAAGTAGTAATGGCAACAGAACTCTTCCTTGACGCAGCAGATGGTAAAAGTCTCCGAGAGGAAAAACAACCAGGTCACGTTCCTTGTGGAATGGTGGTTTGGATTGTAACCCTCCTACCTCCGAGTTATTACAATGGTAAGGAAGAAAAAGTAGGGAGTCGCCGTATTGTGATGGTTTCTAATGACATAACATTCCAGTCTGGTTCTTTTGCAGTACCAGAGGATGCTGTATTTCAGGCAGCCTCTGAGTTAGCACGTCGACTGCGCATTCCTTTTGTATACATGAGTGCTAACAGTGGAGCCAGACTTGGTTTATGTGCAGAGGTAAAAAAACGTTTCCGCGTCGCCTTTAGTGCGACAGATGAGGTGGAGTATTTATATCTCTTATCTGATGATTATGAAGAATTGATGCGTATGGGTGTAGAACTGGAGGTAGAAAGAACCGAATATCATCATGATCCTCAAGAAAAACAACAAAATGGAAACAACAAAGGAGGTGAAACTCGATATATCATTCGAGGTATTGTTGGAGCACCTAGTGAATACTTGGGTGTAGAGAATCTTTGTGGTTCTGGACTTATTGCAGGACACATGTCAAAGAACTACAGTGAGGTACCTACTATCAGTATTGTGTCTGGTCGAAGTGTTGGTATTGGCGCCTACCTTAACCGTATTGGTCGTCGTGTAATTCAGACAAATGATTCACCATTAATTCTTACAGGTGTGGGGGCCCTTAACCGAATCCTTGGTAAGGAAGTGTATAGTGACAATAGTCAACTAGGTGGACGACAAGTAATGGTACCTAACGGTGTAACCCACTGGAACACCAAGAATAACTATGACTCTGCTGAAAAATTATTGCGTTGGCTGGACTACATACCACCTGTTGTTGACCCACTTCGCTGCAATCCACGTTTGTTAACATTACCCCACCATGACCCTATTGACCGTGATGTGACATTTATGCCTGCTGAGAATGAAGCATACGACCCGCGTCATCTTGTATGTGGTGTTGGTGATAAATTGGGTCTCTTTGATCGTGGCTCATGGATGGAATCACTAGAGGGATGGGCAAAGTCCGTCGTGACAGGACGTGCCACACTTGGCGGCATTCCATGCGGTGTTATTCTTGTTGAGACTCGTCTCACACGTAAATTAAATCCTGCAGATCCTGCAGATCCAACATCAGTTTCTTCCTTCATTGCACAAGCAGGACAGGTGTGGTTCCCCGACTCTGCACGCAAGACGGCGGATTCCCTTGATGACTTCCACCGTGAAAGGCTTCCATGCTTTATTCTCGCAAACTGGCGTGGTTTCTCCGGTGGAATGCGGGATATGTTTGATGAAGTACTTAAATTTGGTGCTTCCATTGTTGATAACTTACGTGTTTACAACAGTCCAGTATTCATTTATATTCCACCACATGGAGAACTACGCGGTGGGGCTTGGGTGGTTGTGGATCCTGTTATCAACCATAATGGATCAGTGGAGATGTATTGTGATCCTACAGCTCGTGGAGGTGTATTGGAACCATCCGGTGTGGTGGAAATTAAATTCCGTGAAAAGGATATAAGAGAACTCATTCGTCGTAATAATCCAGAGTTTTCCACCCTAGATTCGAAAAAACTCCGTGATGAGGAAAATCGTCTTTTACCTTACTACCGAGATGTTGCCAATCGATTTGCCGATTTACATGACAACTATATTCGTATGCAGGCAAAAGGAGTGGTGCGAGATGTTATCCCATGGAAGGATAGCCGTCGTATTTTCTATACGAAACTTCAGAGGAAATTAAAGGAGTTATCCTTAGCCTCTTCTTTGGTGGAGGCGAAGAAGGTGGAATCCTTAATGGAAGGAGTTCAGAAAATTGAGGAATCCTTTGCACAAGATTATCCAGATATTCGATGGGGATCAAATGATACACTGCATTTACAGTGGCTCAAAGAAAAGGAAGAGGAAAAGGCCTTTTTTGCAAACGGAACATCCGTATTACCTGTAGTTGATAAGATCGAAAGTTTCATGGCTGAGTGTAAAGCTGCTGGTAAACTGGACAACTGTTTCCAGAGACTTTTCGAAGATGAAGAGTTACGAAATGCCGCAATGCGTGCGATGCAAAAATCGAAGAATGAATCTTTAGAAAAAGATGAGTTTTCTTTGGATCAGGAAAGGTAGTTCGTTTGGGGGGACCTCTGGGAGGTAAGGGAATTCAAGAAAAGGACAATAATTGTGTGCAATGATACTGTTCATATCAATACAGTTTCTTTCATTTTTTTTTTGTTTTTTTTCATACTCATGGTGGTTAAAAAAAAATATATATGTTTTTTTTGTTTGTTTTCTTTTTTATTCCTTCCAGAAGATGCGGTTTTTGGTTTGAAGTTTATTCCGTATCTAATCGTCAAGGTACATTCGTGGCGATTTTTATTTGTTTGGTTAGGCAATAAAAAGTGCACTATTTTGATACATGCAAGCGTTGTTATTTCTCCTTATTACACACACGTACACAGATCTTGTGTTTCTGTGTAATAAGGAGTTTTCAACAAGTTTCTTGTTTTCGATTCTAAAACCATGAGGTAATATATATATATATATATTATTGTGGAGGAACCAAATCGCTAATGAGCTATACAAAACGTAATTGCTGATCTGAGAGCGTATACGTGTTTTATTACACTGTTCATTTTTTCCTTTTATTTTTATTTTTTCTTATCCCCATGTTCCCCTTATTTATACTTTATGCTTCTACTACGATGCTGTGTGGATACTTGTATCCATATTTATTATTATTGTTATTATTATTATTGTTGTTAGTATTTTGGTACTGTTTTTTCTGTTTCTCTTTTTTTCTTTTTTTTTTCTTCTTGGTGGTGGGGGGTTATTGTTCTTAACTATTATCTTCCTCCGTTAGATTCTCTTAATCATTTGGGGCATATTTTCTTGCGCCAAACCACAAAAGATAAAAAAAAAAAAACGAAAGTAGTAACAACGAAAGTAGTGTGCACTTACCTGATTGAGTGGGTCAGTCCGTAAGCGAGTAAAGAGAGAGTGAGAGAAGGTCTCTCTTTCCCCACACAGTGTAACTCTCTGTCTGTGCGTGTGTACAAATATATTTTTGTACACCTATCCGTATATATTCTTTTTTATTTATTATTCGAGTGATAACAGTTTGACTTATGACCGATCCAAAGAAGCCAGCTAACAACAACGGCCTGCCGCAGCCTCCTACTGCCGAAGACGCTGGAAAGACCGATCCCCTCGATGGTATTCTTGGTACACGACCTGATTGCAAGTATGTAAAGAAGAAACTTCTTGGACAGGGGAGTTTTGGCAGTGCTTGGCGCGTGGAAGAGACGGAGACTGGGACAATTTACGCAGCTAAAGTTATGGATACAAATAATATGAGCACAAAGGACCGTGGATTTGTAACGAATGAGGTGAAATGTCTCTCACGCTGCAATAATGCTAATATTATTCGACACCGTGTATCATATGAGCGAGGTGGTATGCTTCTTATTATCATGGAGTATGCTGATGGTGGAGATCTGTATAAGCAGATTAAGGCTCGACAACAGTCGATGCGGTACTTTAAAGAGCATGAAGTTTTATTTATATTTTTACAGCTATGTCTTGCTCTGGATCATATTCACATGAATAAGATGATGCACCGTGACTTAAAGACGGCTAATGTTTTATTAACCACGACAGGTCTTGTAAAGTTGGGTGATTTTGGTTTCTCACGTCAGTATGAGGACTCTTTGTCGAACCCCGTTGGTTCTACCTTTTGCGGGACACCTTATTATCTAAGTCCGGAGTTGTGGCGACGTGCGCCGTACAGTAAGAAGAGTGAGATGTGGGCCCTTGGTGTGGTGTTGTATGAAGTGATGGCCCTCAAACGTCCCTTTGGTGGCCGCAACATGGATGAACTCATTGACAACATTCTGCACGCCCGCCGCCCGCCGCTGCCATCCATGTACAGCGAGGAACTTCGCAATGTGTGCGATCAACTTCTCTCGCTGGATCCCAAGTACCGCCCATCGCTGCGGCAACTCTTCCAGCAGCCGTTCATCCGCAAGGGGCTGGAGACGCTGAAGCGGAGTGTGGAGAACCACAACCGCATCCCGCCCGATGTGCAGGCGGAGATTGCCCGCAACGTCGATGAGGTCCTCAGCTCGGAGCTGCAGGACTACGACACGGGCCGCGTGGTCCCCCGCACCGGCACCGTCCGCCGCCACACCGCCGACCGCGGCTGGCAGGAGTGTGAGTTGACGCTCAACGAGGAGGGCGTCACGATGTGGGACAAGGAGACCGGCGCCGTCGAGACCGTGCCGCTCGCCGCCCTCACATCCGTCTGCCCAATCGACGCGGTGATTGCAAACGAGAAGTACGTCTTCGCGATGAAGAACCAGACAGGGAAGGCATTCTGGTTCAAGGAGGATAATGAGACATCGTACGAGGAGTGGCTCACAGCTCTTCAGAACGCCATGCCATTCTAAAGAAGAAGAAGAGGAGAAGGAACAGGAGGAAGAATAAGAAGAAAAGACGAAAAGGACGATAGAATTCAAGAGCACATTATGTATGCAGTACTTTTTCCCTTCCCCATTCTTTTCCCCAATCCCCCACTCTTTTTCCCTTC
>NW_021639886.1:104912-105221 GCF_002087225.1 Trypanosoma theileri
TTTTTTTTTTTTGCTTTCTTGTATTGATTCGTTCTATAAATATTTCGTGGTGATGCAGCAGTATGTAATCTCGTAGAATCCTTTTATTGAGGAGAAAAGTATTATGAAGCATCTTCTGTATGCAGACGTAGACACGTGTACATGCATATTCACACTCCCTTTTTCTTCCTATTTATCTCACTCAGACAAGCAACGAAAAAAAAAAAAAAAACGCACACTTTTTGTGGAGCGTATATATATATATATATATATGTGTGTGTCTATATGTATATTTATGTGCAGAAAGGTTTTTCTTTTTCTGCCTTCATT
>NW_021639886.1:105990-106714 GCF_002087225.1 Trypanosoma theileri
TTATTATTATTATTATTATTATTATTATTATTATTATTATTATTATTTGCTCGTGGAAGAGACCGATTGGCATGATCCTGACTTGCTGTGTGTGTGTGTGTATCTGTCTATCTGTCCTTGTGTTTTCTTTTTGCTTTTTCACGTGTGATTCTTTTCTTTTGTACGTGTTTGTGTGCTTGCTTCATATATATATAGTTATATATGTATGTGTTTGTCTCTGCTTGTGCAGATGCGCCCAAGTCGTATGTGACGATTCGAAAGTGTTTGAGACTCTTGTGAGTTGTATTTGAATGTTTATTGGAGCCAAGGCTGTGAGTGTTGATGGGTCTCTCTCACTATTCTTTACTCTGGCATGTGATTTCCATCTTTTCTTTCTTTTTTCTTTCTTCTTTTTGGACGCATCTGCTTTAACTGTTTCAAGGTTTTTCTTTAATAGTAGTACGTATCCATAATAAGGTCAAGAAACGGGGGAAAAAAAAGAGAAGTGATGGATGTAGAGACACTGTCAGTACGAGAGAGTCTATTAACACCGAATAAGGCCGTGATGTCCTTCAAGACTATTCGTGTTCCCTCTGCTCTTGAGGATACAGTTGAAAAGAAGAATAAGGAGGAGAAGGAGAGAACAGATGTGTATGAAGTGGAATTGAGTGCAGCGGAAGTAGAAGCCCTGGCCGTGCGAATTAGACGATTGCTGAACGCATCAATGGAGTAAAGAAAAAAAAAA
>NW_021639886.1:107859-109156 GCF_002087225.1 Trypanosoma theileri
ATGCGGCTGCCGGTGGAGTTCAAACTGCGCGAACTGCCGCACTTTTACGAACACCTGCGGGACTCGACGTGGTCGCTGCAAAATGTCGGCGAGGGCCGCGAGCGGGAGTTGCTGCAGCGCTTCCCACACGTCGCCCGCGTCTTTGCGGGCCTCACGAAGTGCTGTCAAGATGTGATTGTGGATATCTGCAGCCGCATGGCGAACGGCATGTGTGAGTTCCTCACTGCCCGCGTGGTGACAAGAGCGGATTACGATTTGTATTGTCATTACGTTGCCGGTCTTGTTGGCCACGGACTGACGCGATTATTTGTGGCCTGCGGCTTTGAGGATACACGGCTGTTGGAGGATTTGTCTATTCCCAATCACATGGGACTCTTTCTGCAGAAGACGAACATCATTCGCGACTTTTACGAAGATATCTGTGAAGATCCACCACGGATCTTTTGGCCACGCGAGATATGGGGACAATACACAGATGATTTAAATAACTTTAAAGGGGAGGCACAATTGCAATTGCATGAAGAAAAGGCACGTGAGTGTTTAAATGCAATGGTGGCAGATGCCCTTGTGCATGTCCCGCATGTGATTACATATATGGCCTCCCTGCAGGAACCATCTATCTTTGCTTTCTGTGCAATTCCGCAGGTGATGGCCATGGCAACACTCGCGGCAGTGTTTAATAACGCGGAGGTGTTTTACAGTAAAGTGAAGATCTCCCGCGGGGCCACGTGCAGTATTGTTGTGAATGCCACCACTCTGCAGGCCGCACTGCGGATGATGCAAACATACATCCAACAACTCGCAGACCGCGTGGGCCCTCAAGATGTGTGTTATGATGAAATCACAGAACGTGTGCGGGAGGCCGTACGTGCGATAGAAGTACATTTGCCGCCGGAGGACGATGGCGTAACTCGATCACTGCTCACACGATACCCCGCCCTCGGTGGACGACTGCTCTACTCATTGGTAGACAATATCGTGGGTTATCTTGGGAAGTAGAAAAGTGATCTGCGTTTGTCTGGGGGGATAGGGTTTTAGTCTGGTGTAGTTCTGTAATAGTAGGAAAAGTAATAGAAACACGTGGAAGAGGAAGAAGAAGAATAGGGGGATAGATAAGAGGTTGTTTGGACATCAATAAGATTGGGCAAGTATATTTAATGTGCTGGAAATGACAATTGATTGACAAGAACTAATATACATCTATATATACATCTATATATATATATTGGATGTAGAGAAGAAAAAAAGAAAGAAAGAGATTTTACGTCATATGCCAGTATATATATATATATATATA
>NW_021639886.1:109416-112170 GCF_002087225.1 Trypanosoma theileri
AAACAAAAAAAAAAAAAAAGGAAATGATAAGAGTAGCATGGAAATGAGACCATAATAAGAAAAAAAAAAGGAAACGAATATATACAAGAGGAGAATAGAATATTATTTCTTATCGTGTACGTGTGCATTTTTTTTTTCTTTTTTGCTCTCCATCTATTTACTTTTATTGAGTCCTAAACACATGATGTTTGGTGCCGGTGGAAGGTAATATGTATGTGGATGGAATACGTTTCTTAAGTGTCATTTCCTGATAAGCTATGCATATCCGTGCTACTTTTTTTTTGCTTTTTTTTTCTTTCTTTCTTTCTTTCTTTCTTTCTTTGGCTTGCTTCTTTTTTTATGGTGAATGTGTAACTTTCATTCTGTTGTTTTTTTTTTTTTTTTACGTTTTATATTTATAATGATGTTTCATTTCTCTGCTGTTTTATTCCCCTCTTGTAAGTAAGAGTATCTCCCTTCACCGATATGTCTTTCTTTTTTTTTCTTCATGCTATATATATATATAGTATATTTATGTTTTTCATTGAAAGGCTCATTATGCATTTCTCATTAAATTCCCTCTGATGTGAGTTTCTGTATATATATGTTTTTTTTTTTGTATTATTTAGTCCTTCTTTAACAACATTTTTCTCATCTTTTTTTTTATTTTTAAATTGTATTTTTTCCTTTTTTTTCTCCTTTCTTTTACATCCGCACCTTTTTCCGTATATATATATATATCTTTATTTGTGTAATGGACTGCAGTTGTTATTTGTCATCATCATCATCATCATCATGAACTCACTAGGCGGTCAGTTTCAATGTGTTATTCTTCTCGTTAGTGGCCGTGGAGAAGAGACAATTACGTCCACATCTCAGTCTGTGGCCGTCGTGCTGCCAATGGAATTAACACAATCATCCACGCCACTCTGCGAGTCGGTCGCCATTCACATTCGTGATTTCTGCGCCTTACACGATATCTCCTGTGTGGATTGGGGCCACGACACTAGCGCACTTCTCACCGCCTGTGCAGAGCGTACAGATACATACACACATGTCTCTCTGCTCCGCTGTGAAGATGCGGCGATTGCGAGTGTGCGGGAAGAATTGTTGGCGCAGCGACGACCCGCCGTGTTGATTGTGCAGTTGGCGTGTGAGACTGCCGTGCCGTGCGGTAGAGATGAACTGCAGTACAATACTGTTCCCAATTGTGTAGATGCTGCAGTTGCGGTGAATCCCAATGATGATAAGCGGCGTTGGGGTTGGCTGCGGCCTGTGCAGAGCTGCATGGCTGAGCTGCCGGGCTGTAGAGGTGTGTGCCTGGCGGCTCTACTCCACTCGGCCCTTCCACTGCTGCGTGCACGAGTCGCTACGCCGCCGCCGAAGTGGACAACGGCTGCCGTTACAATGGACGGACTGCTGCGGGAAGTGGGATATAAAGTGGGATGCTTGCCAAAGTATGGATCCTAACAATAATAATTATAATAATACTATTACTACATTTATCCTATATATATATATATATATATATATATATAGATCTCCTCTTACTGTACACTCTATACATCAGTAGACACACTACTATTTAACTCCATCCATACAAAGGACAAGAAATATAAACGAAGAAAAACTATTCTTGATGTATGTACAACTCAACTGTTTTTTTTTTTGTTCTTGTTGTTTTTTTCTTTTCACTTTCTTATTTCATAGAGGAAGAGAAGGATACGGACGAGGAACTGTCTCCATCTATGTTATGTGATGTCTTGACAAAGCCAGCCGTTAATGTTCTTGGACAAAGAGAGGAGTCCTATAATAAATTGTTGACAGGAACACAAATATACTAATATTGTATCATACACCGACGTGTTGCAGTGGACTCGTGTTCTTCACCTTAGCAACCACAATAATAACATGAACAAGAAATACACATTCATATATATATAGCGGACTGAGGACCCCTTTGGTATGTGTACAGGCTGTAATGAAGGAGCGGTAAGGAAAATAGTGGTACTATCAACAATAGTACCATACACTCTCAACACTCTTCAATGGAGCTAACACCATCAGTATATCCTTTTTTTTCCTTGGAAAGACGAAGTGACATTTTTTGACCATTTGGTTAACCGGACAACTGCATCATCCATACAGTGGGAGTGGACCTATTTACAGTACAATCTCCTCCCACTCCTGTTGTCCACGTACTCCTCAACATGAAGTGGAATTAAACACCTCCAGTTCACTTACAATAGACACTCTTACCATATAATTATCTCGAATTCCCAGAGAATAATAATGGAGGAAAGGACAAGCGGTAAAAGAATATACATGATAAACCACACATTTTTCTTTCTCCATTTTAAACAGACAAACCTCCAACATTCAAACTAAATAAGGAGAACATCACAAAAGGTTGCAGGATAAACACCATGATGAAATTCTTGAAACTTCTACACCAACAAAGGAACTTCACCTATGGGCTGCATTTATATTACCCATCAAGTGAAAGAAAATAGATTACAAAAGCAAATCTGAAATGGCTTCATCTTCAACTCATTAAAACAATGAAAAACTTACATGTTTAAACTTACAGCAGACAAAGTTATTTTAACAGACGTTAAACAACACACAAAAATAAACGATTCTACCTCTATTTCTCTTCTAAAATTAAGAGAGTATAGTTATACGATGCTTATGGATAGGTTTGGAGATGATACAACGTACAGACCCAGAGAGCGATTTTTGAAAGCGCGTTAGTTTATGAAGTTTCGCTGATAA
>NW_021639886.1:112896-114018 GCF_002087225.1 Trypanosoma theileri
ATTGGTATGAGCCGCAAAACATTCCTGTGGTTTGATCTAGCACTACAAGTATTCCCGAATGTGAGCTACATTACAAAGGGTGATGATGACATCTTTTTGCGTGTGCCGCAGTTTTTATCGGATTTACGTTTATTACCACGAAAAGGTATATATTGGGGTCTTCCCAACACTCTTGGACTTCGACGAGGTAATACGAGTGTGAGATATCGTATTGCTGTTGGGCGGTGTTACACCCTGTCTAGGGATGTTGCTGAACATTTTGTCTCTTACGAGCCATTGAAGCGTTTAGTACATCTCCCGTACAAGAAGGAGCGAGAACAGGAATTTCTATCACTCAGTATGGATCATGAAGATGTCATGGTGGGCCGTGTGCTGCAAGTTGACTCTCCATACACTCCTTTGGTATTTGTGGCCGATGATATTTGTCGGTTTGAACATATTGAGAAGGGTAGTATCCAATTCAAGGTAAACCCAATGTCTGTTGTCATTCATAATTTGCAAGAAGACGAGTATGCAATTCTAATGGATAGGTTTGGGAATGGTACAACGTATAGTCCCATAGTGCAATTTTGGACAATGGGGGGGGGGGTAAATTAGTTTTCATTGTTAAGTGTCCTAACAATCTTTTTGTTTCGTGAATATTCTGATATCATTGATTTTATACATAATTGTAAGCTGTTACTATTCTTGCTCTGTTTTGTGTGTGTGTGTGTATGGGTCACTGCCCCCCTTGTATACATCCTCATCCCTCTCTCTTCACCCCTCACCTCTAGTGACACAGAGTGAACATGGTGTGCAAGGCACCACGGAGAGCCGTCATTTACGGTACACTCCTGCTGTTTTTGTTGGTGGTAGTGTTCATTGGTGATTACTACCTGGACGCTGATATGGTAGTCCAATCGAGTGAGTCCCACTCCAATATACCATTGGCCAAAAACACCAGAAGCAGGAATACTGATAGTCCAGACGCCACAATGATGAATGAGTCTCTGCGCTACATCCCACACAGCACCATAGAGACATGGAGGGAGAGGGACTACCTCATTGTGTTTGGCATCCCATCTGTGGATATTGATTCGAGGCGGAGACGCCGTGATCTGCAGCGGACTACGTGCTGGCAGT
>NW_021639886.1:115641-123756 GCF_002087225.1 Trypanosoma theileri
AGTATTCCCGAATGTGAGCTACATTACAAAGGGTGATGATGACATCTTCTTGCGTGTGCCGCAGTTTTTATCTGATTTACGTTTATTACCACGAAAAGGAATATATTGGGGTATTTCAATGGGTGTTCCTGTTCGTCGAGGGAATAAAAATGTGAGTTTTCGCTTCGCTGCTGGAATGTGTTACACCCTGTCCAGGGATGTTGCTAAACACTTTGTCTCTTACGAGCCATTGAAGCGTTTAGTACATCTCCCATACAAGAAGGAGCGTGAAGAGGAATTCCTATCACTTGGTATGGATCATGAAGATGTCATGGTGGGCCGTGTGCTGCAAGTTGAATCTCCATACACTCCTTTGGTATTTGTTTCTGATTTGACTTGTCGGTTTGAACATATTCTTAACGGTAGTATCCAATTCAAGATAAACCCAAAGTCTGTTGTCATTCATAATTTGCAAGAAGACGACTATGTAATTCTAATGGATAGGTTCGGGAATGGTACAACGTACAGGCCTAGATTGCGATTTTGTCCAAAGCCGAATCAAATCAAATTTCTTTGTTAAGAGTGCTAACATACTTTTTCGTTTGTAATTATTTTGATATATTTGCATTTTCTACCTAATTGTAAGCTGTTGTTGTTGTTGTTGCTTTTTTTGCTTTGTGTGTGTGTGTTTATGGGTCACTGCGTCCCTTGTATACATCCATCTCTTTGCTGTGTTATCACTGCAACCCTGGAGTGTCTACCATCATACCTGCAACGGTACTGCACAGCAACTCACTCTCTGAGCACTGTGCAGTCATTACATGTGCCTCTACTGTGTGCACACCCCTTCTACAGAACCTCATCCCTCTCTCTTCACCCCTCACCCGTAGTGACACAGAGTGAACATGGCGCGCAAGGCACCACGGAGAACCGTCATTTACGGTACACTCCTGTTGTTTTTGTTGGTGGTAGTGTTCATTGGTCATTATTACCTGGACACTGATATGGTAGTCCAATCGAGTGAGTCCCACTCCAATACACTATTCTCCAAAAACACCAGCAGCATGAGTACTGATAGTCCAGACACCACAATGATGAAGGAGTCTCTGCGCTACATCCCACACAGTACACTGCAGACATGGAAGGAGCGTGACTACCTCATTGTGTTTGGCATCCCATCTGTGGATATTGATTCAAGGCGGAGACGCCGTTATCTGCAGCGGACTACGTGCTGGCAGTTCCCCGGTGTTGCACGGAGGGCGAATGACTTCACTGGGGCCATGTTGGTGTTGTATGTACTTGCACGGCACCCATCCCACGGCTACAACTATTCTGCTGCACTAGAGAAGGAGGCTGATGAGTATCATGATATCATTACACTGCCGATGAATGAGGGACGTCCGAACAGAAAAAATCTGGAGCATAGCAGCTTTGGTTGGGGTAACGAGGTTCAGATTGGTATGAGCCGCAAAACATTCCTGTGGTTTGATCTAGCACTACAAGTATTCCCGAATGTGAGCTACATTACAAAGGGTGATGATGACATCTTCTTGCGTGTGCCGCAGTTTTTATCTGATTTACGTTTATTACCACGAAAAGGAATATATTGGGGAATGCAATTTAGTGTTTTGCGTCATCGAGAAAATAAAAACGTGAGTTTTCATTTTGTTGGGGGAATGTGTTACACCCTTTCTAGGGATGTTGCTGAACATTTTGTCTCTTACGAGCCGTTGAAGCGTTTAGTACATCTCCCATACAAGAAGGAGCGTGAAGAGGAATTTCTATCACTTGGTATGGATCATGAAGATGTCATGGTGGGCCGTGTGCTGCAAGTTGAATCTCCATACACTCCTTTGGTATTTGTGGCCGATGATATTTGTCGGTTTGAACATATTGAGAAGGGTAGTATCCAATTCAAGGTAAACCCAATGTCTGTTGTCATTCATAATTTGCAAGAAGACGAGTATGCAATTCTAATGGATAGGTTTGGGAATGGTACAACGTATAGTCCCATAATGCAATTTTGGACAATGGGGGGGGGGTAAATTAGTTTTCATTGTTAAGTGTCCTAACAATCTTTTTGTTTCGTGAATATTCTGATATCTTTGTTTTTATACGTAATTGTAAGCTGTTACTGTTGTTTCTCTCCCGTGTTTGTGCATGTGTATGGGTCACTGCACCCCTTGTATACATCCTCATCCCTCTCTCTTCACCTCTCACCTGTAGTGACATGGAGTGAACATGGCACGCAAGGCACCACGGAGAAGCGTCATTTACGGTACACTCCTGTTGTTTTTGTTAGTGGTGGTGTTCATTGGTCATTACTACCTGGACGCTGATATGGTATTCCAATCGAGTGAGTCCCACTCCAATACACCATTGGCCAAAAACACCAGCAGCAGGAATACTGATAGTCCAGACGCCACAATGATGAAGGAGTCTCTGCGCTACATCCCACACAGCACCATACAGACATGGAGGGAGAGGGACTACCTCATTGTGTTTGGCATCCCATCTGTGGATATTGATTCGAGGCGGAGACGCCGTGATCTGCAGCGGAATACGTGCTGGCAGTTCCCCGGTGTTGCACGGAGGGCGAATAACTTCACTGGTGCCATGTTGGTGTTGTATGTACTTGCACGGCACCCATCACAGGGATATGAATATTCTGCTGCACTACTGAAGGAGGCTGCTCTGTGGCATGATATCATTACACTGCCGATGAATGATGTCCTACCAAGTACAAATAAAACAGTGGCCGGAAAAGGTCATTGGGGTATTGCTGCTGAGATCACCATGAGCCGCAAAACATTCCTGTGGTTTGATCTGTCTATTCGCTTGTCGTTAAATACAAGTTATATTGCAAAGGGTGATGATGACATGTTCTTGCGCGTCCCACAGTTTTTATCGGATTTACGTTTACTGCCTCTCAAAGGAATATATTGGGGTGTCCCTATTCCTGCTCGAGTTACCAAAGGAAATACAGAGTTAAGATTTCGCTATGCTGCTGGTGCCTGTTACACCCTCTCAAGGGATGTTGCTGAACACTTTGTCTCTTACGAGCCATTGAAACGTTTAGTGCATCTCTCATACAGCAAAGAACGCGAAGAGGAATTTGTGTCACTCAATATGGATGCGGAGGATGTTATGGTGGCGCGTGTATTGTTTGTTGAGTCTCGTTACACTCCATTAATATATGTGAATGAGTTACCATGTCGATTCCAAAATATCTATAATGGCGCTGGAGAGTTCACAGTAAACCCAAAATCAGTTTTTATTCACCATTTACAAGAGGGTGAGTATGCTATGCTGATGGATAGGTTTGGGAATGGTACGACGTACAGACCTAGGGTACGAATCTTACCGAAGCGGAGGGTTATCAAATTCCTCTGTTAAGAATCCTAACATACTATTAGCTTCTGAATATTTTGGTATCTTTGCTTTTCCCACCATATTGTCACCTGTTACTATTGTTGCTCTGTTTTGTGTTCGTGTGTGTATGGGTCATTGTATCCCTTGTATACATCCTCATCCCTCTCTCTTCACCCCTCACTTGTAGTGACACGGAGTGAACATGGCACACAAGATACCACGGAGAAGCGTCATTTACGGTACACTCCTGTTGTTTTTGTTGGTGGTAGTGTTTGCTGCTGATTACTGCCTAGACTTTGATTCTGTGGCCAAATCGAGTGAGACCCACCCTAATATACCATTGGCCAAAAACACCAGCAGCAGGAATACTGATAGTCCAGACACCACAATGATGAAGGAGTCTCTGCGCTACATCCCACACAGTACCATGCAGACATGGAGGGAGCGTGACTACCTCATTGTGTTTGGCATCCCATCTGTGGATATTGATTCGAGGCGGAGACGCCGTGATCTGCAGCGGACTACGTGCTGGCAGTTCCCCGGTGTTGCACGGAGGGCGAATGACTTCACTGGTGCCATGTTGGTGTTGTATGTACTTGCACGGCACCCATCACAGGGCTACAATTATTCTGCTGCACTACTGGAGGAGGCTACTCTGTGGCATGATGTCATTACACTGCCGATGAATGAGGGACGTCCGAACAGAAAAAATCTGGAGTACAGCAGCTATAGTTGGGGTAACGAGGTTCAGATTGGTATGAGCCGCAAAACATTCCTCTGGTTTGAATTGGCACTGCGCTTGTTTCCGAGAATCATGTACATTACAAAGGGTGATGATGACATCTTCATGCGTGTGCCGCAGTTTTTATCGGATTTACGTTTATTACCACGAAAAGGAATATATTGGGGTGTCACCATTCCGCTTGAACTTCAACGAGGTAATACGAGTGTGAGATATCGTATTGCTGCTGGGTGGTGTTACACCCTCTCAAGGGATGTTGCTGAACACTTTGTCTCTTACGAGCCATTGAAGCGTTTAGTACATCTCCCATACAAGAAGAAGCGAGAAAGGGGATTTCTAGCACTCAGTATGGATCATGAAGATGTCATGGTGGGCCGTGTGCTGCAAGTTGAATCTCCATACACTCCTTTGATACTAGTAGCTGATGTGGGGTGTCGATTCCAAGATGTTTATAATAGTAGTGTAGCAGCCATTGTAGGCCCAAAGGCCGTTGTGATACATCATTTGCAAGAAGACGAGTATGCAGTTCTAATGGATAGGTTTGGGAATGGTACAACGTACAGACCCAAAATGCGGTTTTTGCCAAAGCCGAATCAAATCAAATTTCTCTGTTAAAAGTCTTAACTAATTTTTATCCTGTGAGTATTATGATATCTTTGGTATTTCTATGTAATTGTAACCGGTTGCTATTGTTGCTCTGCTGTGAGCGTGTGTATGGGTCACTGCATACCCTTGTATACATCCCTCTCTTTGCCCTTGTGAGGGATATGCTGAACTTTTTCAGTATTTACTTCATATATATTCTCACTTTTGAAAAGATTCTATGTGTTTTAATATGGTTCCTAATTATGTGACGTGATCTGTGTGTTTCTATCTTGTTTTTTTTTTATGTTTTTTTTTTTTTTTTCTTTGTGTGTGTGTTGTACTCCATGTGGGTAAGTTACACTATTCTTGTTGGGTTTTGTGAAAATTTTGCATGGTTATTCGTTTTTTTTTCTTTTGTTTGCCTCTTTGCATGTTGTGCCTTCTTTATCTAAAATATGGCATGATTTTTTTATTCTTTCTCTTTGTTTCTCTATTAATATATACGATATCTCGTTCTTTTCTGGGTGTTATGAAAACCATGTATACAAGGAACGCTTATACCCTTATATTTTCATTACCTTAGGCAATGACCAGTGTAAATCTTCTTGATGTGCTGATGGTATGTGTGCGTGGGGCCCTGGCGGCGCAGCGCTACATTGCACTGCAACTACTGCAGTTGGATCAACTCCAAACAGACACAAACCCACAAATTGCGGAAATGAGTATCGTGCAGTACGACGCAGGGACACGCCGTGCGCTGCTCGCCAAACTGCGGGATGCCGTGCAGGTGGAAGTGAAGGAACATCTACACAATAAGAAGGGCAACGCCGCGAAGGATCTCGTCACCACCGCTGATGTTGTGACGCAGGCAGTGCTCGAGTGTGTCCTCCGCACGGCCTTTCCCACAGTGCCGTTCACACTCGTCGGCGAAGAGGAGGGCTCCACGGCGGCTCAACACACACGCATGGGCGCCGCACAATGTATCGCCACACACTACAACACACATGAAGCTATTCCACAACAGGCGGAACTGGAAGCACATGTCCCACTGAGCTCACGGATAGTAACAGCCAAAACAAGTGAGGAACTGCGCCGCAGAGTGGGAGTGTTCATTGATCCCATTGATGGTACTAACTGTTTTGTTGAGGGATGCTGGGAAGTGCCCCTCACGCTGGTAGGCATCACACTAGATGGTGTACCTATTGCCGCCGTCGTTAACCGCGTCTTTCACTGTAATGCGGAGCAGTTAAGGGAAGGCTATAGTAGTAGCAGGAGTCTCTCCTATGTATGGAATAGAAGTACAGAAAAGCCTTTTATTGTACATGAGGGTAAACGTGTTTCGCCCCTTGTTTCCGCACCACGTCCGGTGACGACATGGAGTACACTGCGTGTGGTGTGTTCCAATACCACCCGTGATTCCGTTTTCACTCAATTATTATGCAAACTTCAACCTTTTGAAAAGCATGGGGCACGAGGGGCGGGAAATAAACTAATGCTAATTTTCTCTTCAATGATTAGTGGTTCATCTCAAAGGACGAGCTGTGATGTTTTCCTTTCACCAGCGAACTCCATTAAAACTTGGGATACATGTGCCCCCCATGCGTTCTTGCTGGCCCTGGGTGGCGAATTGTACACATTGCAAGGTGAAGTTATTCGTTATCAACTTATTGGCGACAGGAGGACTAAACTTCCTGCAGGTGTTGTGGGCGTGTCGTGCTGGTCAAAGACAGAGGTTCCCCGACGTATGCGGTGGTCACACTCCAATATGTAAAACATTTACTATGGTTGTACTTTATAATATTAACGGGTATTAGAGGAAAAGAAAAAAAATAGTTAACCATAATTTTTGCTCACTTTATCTGGGTGTGCGCTTGTTAAAGCAAGCAGTCGTTTTTTTTTTTTTCTGGTTATTGTCTATGTTCCCTTCTACTATCGTATATTTTTATTTTTTTTTGCTTTGGTTTCATGTTTATTTTCTCTTTATCCATGTATCTCTCTATCTAAATATATGAGTAGAGTATTTCTATATTCGTAGTATATATAGAAATGTCCATGGATCCACGAAACGGTCGTGATACCGTACGAATGCGTTTCTCGGGTGCAGCCAAAGGCGTGACAGAGTTGTATCGCGAAGCTCTACATGCATATGATAATGGTTACCGTGATGCCTTGCTTCATATGCATCACTTCGTTCTTCTTCTTCTTCCTTCTCCTAGTACAACGACAACGGCGGGAGTGTCAACCGCGTTAACAGGGGTTCCCTCTTCTAATGGCCAACAGCAGGTAAAGGCGGTACTTACCCCAACATCGCCACAGACGGTAGATGCAGAACGTTTGATGCAATTCATTCAAAATTCATTAAAACGCCGGGAAGGAAAAACAGCTGCCTCACGTGAGATCTCAAGACGTCGAAAGCGATCTGAAGCTTACTCGTATGGAGATCAAAATAATAATAATAATAATAATAATAATAATAATAATAATAATAGTGGTAATAACAGTAGAATGTGGGGCAATGATGATCGGGTTGGGCCGTTTCGTCGCCTGCAGTCCATCACAGAAGAGTCAACAGAGGTGGAGCGGGATATGCTGCGCACAGTGCACATCTCACGTCCGGCAGAGTCAGACGTTGAATCCTCTGAAGACGAGTTTAATGCCGAATTGTAATAAAACAGCTCAGTATAATAAGAGTGTATACAATGGGGTGAAAATTTTCTTACCCTTATTCTTTCAGTCACAGACATATACACTCAATTCAGTGTTTGCGTCTCTGAAAAGGGGAGAGAAAGAAAGAAAGAAAGAAAGAAAGAAAATTTCACAGAGACATCTTCTGTCATAGGAGAATGTCATGCAAGTGTTTCTGTTATCTCTTTGATTTCTCCTTCACTGGAAGTATGGCGCAGTTGTGCTACTAATGTTAGGTTTGTGTAGACCACAGTATAAATGCATTGATTTCAGCGACCGCAAAGAGTACTGTTAGGGTTCATACCACCCTCATCGCTGCATATGTCGTGAAGAGTACTAGAATAGCGAATAGTGCAACAACAATGTGGGGGTATCGATGTTTATAAGATCAAAGGGAACTCCTGATAGCTCATCCCTGAGAAACCACTTGAATTGGTTGACAATGGTACTTCGTTGAAGTAATACAAAAAAAAAAAAAGAACTGGGACAAATGTGAAAAGAATGAAAGGAACAGAAAGAGAAAACAGAGGAAGCAATAATAAAGTGAAATCAGAGTTCAAAACAGGATAATTTGGTTGTTTGTCGCCATGTCAGAATTGATGGAGCGCCGTTTCGTATATTTTATGAATGAATGGTAGTTTGAGAATTAACTCTCTTGAATGGAACAACCGACATGTGAATCCTATTACAGTTGGTGCCTTTTTATTTATTTATTTGTTTATTTTACTCTTTTTGTTCCTTTTTTTGATGGG
>NW_021639886.1:124822-130527 GCF_002087225.1 Trypanosoma theileri
CAGCAACAACAGGTGGATTTGGCACAGCAGCCTCAGCAACAACAGGTGGATTTGGCACAGCAGCACCAGCAACAACAGGTGGATTTGGCACCTTGGGGGGATTTGGCTCTACGGCGGTGTCTAGTGCTGGTGCCGTGTCGGATGGACTGTCGGGGGTTCCCGACTTTGGCCGTCAGAGCGCGCTGGCCCGCTACCTGCTGGAGATGGACACCGCCTACAACGCCCTCCACCCCGACTGCCGCTTCCGCGCCTTTCTCTACAACGTCTGCACGCCCGGGCAGTCGACGCTGGCGGTGGCGCGCGAGCGGGCGGTGGCGGCCAACGCCGGCGGCGGCTGTCGGGAGGAGGCGCTCCTCCGCGCCCAGGCGGCGAACCCCGACCCCCGCCGCATGTACCCAACCGCCGTGCACTTTTTGCAGGAACTGCGGGACCGCGCCGGCAGGCAACGGGAGGTATTGAACGCCATGGCAGCACACGCAAACGCACTGGCCGCAAAGGCACAACAGTTTCGAGAACTGGATGAGGCAAACGCCGCACAAGCACGCGAGCTGCAACTCGCACAAGTTATGCTGCAGAGACGCTGGTACGCCCTGCTACAGATGACAGAAACCCTACGCCAAATAGGCGTCCCACCAGGTGACGAGGCACGTGAAGCCCGCACCGCCGCCGCACTTAACGCTCAATTAACCGCACCAGGTATCTTTAAGACAGCATTAGCAGAGCTGCAACCATTCTTAGATGCAGAATCTGCTGCCGTCGCATCGATCTTGCGCAGCCGTCCGGGAGATGATAGTGGTGAGATGAGCGCCATTGATGCCCCTACGGTGACAGGGAGGTCTAGAGCTACTACAAGGACCACTACTGCTGCTGGTGGTGGTGGTGCTGCTGCTTTGAGAACATCAGTTAAACTGGCAGCGTCAGCAGTTGGTGGTGGTGGTGTTGGGGGAGGTGGTAGTGTTGGTTTGCTGCAGCAACGCACAGACCCACAATTGTTAAAAACGTGGACGCATTTCTTGGAACGTATTCAACAAGGAGTGGAAGCACTTAGTGAATTGCTAGAAAATGACACTGCGGATATGCGTGCTATTCGTCACCGTGTAAGTTCATCTTGAGAAGGTTTGAAACCAGGAAGGAAAGAGTTCTTCTTTCTCTTTTTTTTTTTTTCTTTCCCTGGGCATGCCTCTCTCTCTTTCTTTCGTATTAACAAAAAACATAGATATATCTGCACTGTTGTTTGCATCTTTTGAAATAGGTAGTAACGTATTTCATCTCTGTTTTTTTCGTGTTATTTTACTCCTATGGCTTTGTTTTTTATATATTTATTTTTTGTTTTCTCTCCTTTTTATTCTCTCTCTTTGTTCGTGTTGCTTATACATGAATGTGTATGGTTTCTTATATTATTTTTATTTTTCGTGGATTGCCTCAAGGATTGTATCGTTCCTATTAGTCCTTCTCCCAGAACACATTTGGTTTATATTAATCATGACTCTCTGGCGAAGTTTTAAGTTTTTCGAGTCAGAGGTACTGAAGGGCCCACTCTCTCGCATGGAAATAACGTGTTGCTGTTATGGTCACAAGGCTGTCTTTATTGGCGATAGTGAGGGGTTTGTATACGCTGTGGATCGCAGCAGTAATACGACGTTGTTGGAATTCTCCGCATATAAGGGTGCTGTCACACACATGAAACACTTGCGTTCACGCAACGTACTCGTCACTATTGGCGATGATGATGCACTTAATACATGCATTATGCGTGTATGGAATTTGGATACTTCTTCCACTGCCACCACCTCAGCCACTGCAGGAGGAGGAGGAGGAGGAGGACAACCAACCTGCAGAGAACACCGTCTCTTTAGCGCGAAACATCCACCACCCACAAACAGTATAGTACTGCGCACAAACTACAGTTCAGAGGTGATGCAGACACTAAAGTTTAAAGGACGTGACTCAGACGTTACCAGCGCTATCCCTGCAACCGCATTTCGCACCGTTGTTGTGCATTTTGATGTCTCAGAGGATTTACAGAATGCTGCAGTGGCGCTTGTTAGTGATGAGATTGTTGTGCTGCGCGGTGATGTGGAGCGTGATCCTGCCGTTAAAATACGCCGCATCCGCAGTAGTGTGGCACGAGGTCCAATCGCTTTTGTTGGTTTCCCAGGAGCCAAATTCGCTACTCGAACGACGCATAGTATACAACAAGTACTTGGTATTTCTGTTGGCGGCAGTAGCAGCAATCATAATAATAATAATAATAATAATAATAATAATAATAATAATAATAACAGTGGTAATAGCGGTATCCGAACCTCTGATGCCTCTGCTGTGCATGTTATGTACACCGTCTTTGCGGACGCGGTGACGGTATGGCAGGTGACATCTGCGGCTGTCTACACGGAACATCCATGCAGTCCACCGTTTGATGCGGCCTCTGACTGTTGTTGTTGCCTGACAGATGACGGTCAATTGATTGTGGCGAGTGGCACCAGTGATCAGGTGGCGGTATTCGGCAGTGAGGCGGTATTATCACCAACCGCACGTGCGTCCACATCGTTGCCCCTCTTTGATCCAACACTTTTCGGTGCGGTTCACTTTGCAGAAGTACCAGGACGCAAACTGATGCTGCTCGCACATCGTAGTTATGCTGTTGTTCTTACTCAAAGCGACACACGACCGACGAAATTCACATTGCAGTGCTACGATCTTGAAAATCGATTGCGGTGTCTGAGTCGATCGCAGGAGAATTGCTGCAGTAGTAACGTGGCATGGGTACTTGCAGACACTACAGATATTCTCATTATATCTCAAGAGTTGTCGCACCAGCAGCAGCAACAACAACAGCAACAACATCGTGTGGTGAGACTTACAGAAGTGTCACTTCAAGCGCGACTCGAGCAGCTTTTCCACAAGGAGTGTTATGATGTGGCTAAGCGTCTCGCACGGCGACTGCACACAACGGATGCAACCCAACAAATGATTATTCAGAAAAAGTATGGTGATTACCTCGTAAGTAAAGGAAAGTTTGCAGAGGCAATCGATCAGTATATAGAGGCTATTGGTTTTGTAGAACCTTCATATGTGATTCGCATATTTGTAAATGGGCAGCACACGGTGCACCTCACACGCTATCTTGAAGAATTACACCATAAACGACACGGAAACATTGCAAATCGTAGTCATACCACATTACTATTAAATTGTTATATTAAATTACACGAAGAGACAAAGTTGTTGGCATTTATTCATCGTGATGACATTCACTTTGATGCACATAATGCCATTCGTGTCTGTCGACAAGCTGGTTATTATGACGCTGCCCTCTATCTCGCTGAAAAGTATGCACAACCACACGATTATGTCCTTATCTTATTGGAGAATCTTCACAATCCACAAAAGGCCCTATCATTTATTCAGACACTCTGCGTTGATGATGCAGAGGCAATACTCCGGCAACAGGGAAAAAGCATCGCGGACGTGGAACCACGGCGCTGCACAGAGGTATTAGTGGAGTTGTGTGTGCGGTGGAAAGGACCAGCACGTCGCTTAGCCGATCATACATCTATCACTCGCAGTGCTACTCAGCAGCAGCAACAACAACAACAACAAGAACAACAACGTCGACTGACACACAGAAGTGAAGCAAAAGACTTTATGCATGTATTTGTTGACTCTCCTGTGTGTTTGTTATATTTTCTGCGTGCTGTAGTAGAGAGTGGTGTACTAGATGATGAGGGAGATTCTCAATATGTAGTATATAATACTCTTCTGGAATTATACATGACAAAAGACCTTAAAAACTCTATACGTCAACATATGGTCTCAAGTGATACGGAATTATTTACTGTAGAATCACATGAACGTCGATTAGAGCAGGCGCTGACTTTCCTTGAGACATATGCCGGCAAATACGATGATTATCATGCACTTGCATTGGCAGAGCAGCATGGGTTTGAGGATGGAGTGTTGTTGCTACTACGCCGTTTAGGACTCTCATCTGATATTATGCAGTATTATGCGAAAGGATTGGAGGAGGGATCTACACCGGCAATTAGAAAGGCAGCTAAAGAAAAATTAATCGAAACTTGTCGTTCCTTAATAAAGAGTGGCAATAGTAATAGCAACAATAACAATAATATACGGGATGGTAGTGACAATGGTAAAAGTGATGAGTCAGCAAAAGAATTGTGGATGTCGCTTCTTTCGATGCTTGTGCGTAGTCCTGATACAGAGTGGCAGGATTTGGTGCAGGTACTTGATGTTTTGGAGCAACAACAGGATTTATTATCACCTCTATCCGTTGTAGCTATTCTTCGCACAAATCCACGATTAGATCTACGTACCGTACGTGAGTATGTATTACGTGTGATGCGGAAAGACACGCAGCGAGCGGAGGCCTCCATGCGTCTTGCGGAAACGCGTCTAAGAAAACTTCAGGAACTTCAGACGGAGATTGATGCATTGCAAACCAAAGCTGTAGTATTTCAAGCCCATACGTGCAGTCACTGTCACTCGGCGTTAGATCTACCAGTGGTTCACTTTATGTGTCAACACTCTTTTCATCAACGATGTCTTAATGATGTTGTGGAGTGCAATTTATGTGCTCCAGCACAGCAGAGACTTATTGCAGAGCAAATGCAGGAACAGCAAGAAGCCAAACCTGAGGAATTTTTTAATCGTTTGGTTTCAGCAGGCGATGCGGATGGTTTCTCTGTAGTGGCAGAAGAATTTAGTAAGTGTATATTTGCAGCGCCACAGTTACGTAGAGAGGCAACGCTGTTTTCGGGTGATCCCATGGTGTCTGAATCCAGCGCAGCCGCACTGGGAGCAAGTGGTGGTAATTATGATGGAAGTGACTTGTCAGGCGACGAAGAGGTGTACGATGAGGACGGGGAACTCTTAAAACCAGAAGCTGTTGAGTTGTGGTAATTGTTTCTAATGATCAGCTATTATCGTACACTTTTTATTTATTTATTTTATTTTTCCTTCTTTATATATATATATATAGTCTGTGTGTGTGTGTGTGGACATTTGTTATTATATTGCCCTTGATCATAGGGTTACTTCTTGCGTCTATTATAAGAACGAAAAAAAAGACAAAAAAAAGAATAATGGAATAATCTCCTTCCTCTTCTTTTGTGTAAGACTAGAGTACGGAATAAAAAGTGAAATATTCATATAAACTTCTTGTTTCTTTTTTCTTTCTTCGTTTTACTTATCTGATAATTGCTTAGTAGTCCTATGGGAAAACGACGTTCGTCGATCTCAGTCGAGACGACACCAGATCTCGCCTTCATAAAGAAGGGTCATCTCAATATGCTCATCTACACAAGTAAAGAGATGGGTGCTGTGCGAGTGCCAGTAGATTCACTTGATTTCCTTGAGGATACCCGGTTGGTGCGTAATAAATCAATGGATCAAATTAATTTTAGTAACGATTGCGTCTTTAAGGTTACACTAGAATTTATAGAGTCAATGCCTTGTATGGAGGAAACGGCAGTACGAGAGTCAACAGATTGGGTGCTTTGCTCTTGCAAAGGATCTACCGCATTTTACTCACCTGTTGAAAAGCGATTAGTATTGCAGCAGTGTTTCGTATGCGTACAAAGTAACATACCGGAACTAGAGGCTCCTTTCATATTAGTGTTATACTTGGAGGAGAATGAATGGTTGGTGGAGCGTGCATTGCGATAAAGAACATATATATATAT
>NW_021639886.1:130697-135317 GCF_002087225.1 Trypanosoma theileri
ATATATATATATATATATATATATGTTCTATATTAGCCTTTTTTTTTTTAACAAACCGCATATCTTGTTCTTATTCACACTTTGCCTCTATCTATCTATCTATCTCTCTCTTTTTCTTTTATTATTATTACTTCAGATAAGTTAATAATGAAGTGTAGCGAACCTCGACAACAACGGAAGCGTTCGAGGGACGCTGATGCAGATGTTGATGTGGTAGATGTTGATATGCCGCAGCCGGAAAAAAAATCTACTCCCTCCCGTTCACCACGACCTGTTGAACTCCCCTCAAACACAGAGGACGAAGTTTTTGTTGGAGGAAACAACAACAGCAATAATAATAATAATAATAATAATAATAATAATAATAATAACAATGATGAGGTTGGAGGCCCTGCGTTAGGGCAAAGCAGTGGTGGTGTTCAGTACAGCAATAACAGCGGTAGCGGTAGCCACACGGATCGTAAACTCAAGCAGTCCACACTTGTCTCCTTTGGTCTCATTAACGACACGGCGGTCTTTCGAAAGGAGATTGCGGACAGGGATGCACAGATTGACGAAATGCGTGATCGGGCAGTAGCAGCAGAGGCGAAATTAGCGGAGATGGAATCTATTCTCGCCTCCTCTGAGGCTCAGTTGCAGCATATGTCCGGACGTGCAGATCACTACCGTCGCGTACTGCGAGAAGAAATGATGTGTGCGGCGAAACAAGCGAGATGTGATGCCCGTCGAGCATTACATCAAAAACATTTTGAACTTGGACAGATTGCCGCCTGGCACAGTAATGGCCGTGAGGTGTGGGTGGAGGGCAATACACCAAAGGAACTTATTACACAATTGGATGAGTTGGCAACTCGCCGTGATGAAGTGGAGGAATTAAAGAAAGCCGCAGAGAAACGTGTACGGCAAATTACACGCAGCTGTGATGATGACTCCATGACAGCAGAGACGCAGAATGCACTCATGGAGGCACAAGAGGCATTGCAATTGTATACAACAGAGTATACGGCATTGGGTAGCAATATACAATCTGTTCGTCAACGTCAATTGGATCTTGATCATGAGAAGAAGGCATTTTTAAAAGAAATTCGCCGCGTGAGTGATGAGGATGCATCGGAATTTATGGCTATTCCTGCCATTGGACAGGATGAACGGTATGTATTAATGCATCTACTTGGTAAAGGTGGTTTCTCTGAAGTGTGGAAGGCATTTGACTTGCAGGAGGCACGTTATGTGGCTTGTAAAATACATCGAATGCAGCGTGATTGGTCTGCACAAACACGACATCATTATCGTCGTCATGCAGATCGAGAACTGGCTATCATGCGTACATTACGACACCCACACCTCACACGTCTTTATGATGAGTTTGAACAAGGAGAAACAATGTTTGTCTCTGTGATGGAGTACAGTCGTGGTACAGATCTCGATACACATCTAAAGCGGTATGGTTGTATGCGAGAAAGTGAGGCACGTCTTATACTTCTGCAGATTGTAAGTGCTTTGCGTTATCTTGCCGCACAGCAGCAGCCTATTATTCACTATGACCTTAAACCAGCGAATATTCTCTTTCACTCTAGTCACACCAGTAGTATGGAGATAAAGATTACAGACTTTGGTCTTAGTAAACTGCTGCAGCAACGTGATGGACCAACTGATAATCCAACGATTGAACTCACATCACAGGGCACTGGCACGTATTGGTATTTACCACCAGAGTGTTTTGACACCACCGCTACACCTCGTATCAGTAACAAAGTAGATGTTTGGTCCTGCGGTGTGGTGTTTTATCAAATGCTCTTTGGTAAACGACCATTTGCTGAAGGGGAGTCCCAACGGCGTATTTGGCAGGATAAACTCATTGTATCCTCTGCACGTACGCTGCGGTTTCCCGATACCCCTCGCGTCTCACAAGAGGCAAAAGATCTCATTCAGAAGTGTCTCGAGTATCACCCCTCTGACCGGTATGATGTACAGCAACTCAGTCAAGATCCATACCTGCAGCGCACAGCCCGACGATCTACACGTACAGAGAGACCATCACTGCTACCACCGCCGTCGCCATCAAGTGTAATTGCAGCAGGAGGAGGAGGATGTGGTGGTGATATAAAGTCAGATCCTCCTGCTTCCGCTAATCCTATTGTACCGTAAGTTCGTTGCACTAGATCAGCATAAGCAACACCAAATATATATAAAAAAAGAGTGAAAAAAATAATAAATGAAAAAGAAAAAGAATGTAGAAAGAAAAAAAAGATTAAGAAAGAAAAAAAAGTGAGTCTATTACCATAGAAAAAGAAACATAGATATCAAGGGTTCAAGTTATAAATGGTTTGTAGTTTATTATCCATAAAAGCGTAGTTGTTGATTCTGCGCTTTTTCAGGTAGTCGTTTGCTCTTATGTTACCTAATTAAAGGGCTGTATCACGTGGATAATATTTACTTCTGTTGATGGGTCGATATAGTTATTATTTCTTGTGAGTACGTACAAAGAAGAAAAGAAAAAAAAGAGTGATATAGAAGTAAATATCTATATATACATATGTATACGGCATAATTCTTCACACATAGTTTTTTTTTTTCTTTACTTATATGCTTTCACATTGCAGATTGTTTTTCCATTCTTTTTTCTTGTTCTTAATTCTCTGGTAGTTCTTATTACCATTGATATTGATAGTGTCTTATCAAAATAGAAGTCACATGCGGAAGCTGCAGCGTGTTGGGATTACAATTCCATTAGGCCGTTGTTTTGCGGTTGGCGCAGCAGGCACTATGTTGCCACGCGGAATGCAGGCATTCCCAGTGCGGGATAGCGGTGAAACCATTGAGGCCATCGCTGAGGCGTATGTGAACATGGATTTAACAACAATGCAGAAATTTCACGAGCTCGTTGTGAAGAGTACACCACGACCGCCTGGCACCTCTGCTCCAGTGTATGAGGAAATGTTATTGCAAGGCATGGGAGGAGGTGGATCCACCACCACTGTTGCTGCTGCTGCTGCTATTCCGGCAGCTTCGAGTTCCTCTGATGCGGCAGCGGCAGCGGGAAGTGAGGCCCCTACGAAGAAAGTGGTAGAGAAAAGTGCCTTTGATGTTCATGTGAAGAAGTATCCAGCAGCTAATAAGATAAAACTTATTAAGGAGTTACGTGCTGTATCTGGGGTACCATTGCAGGAGGCGAAGACGGCAGTGGAGAAGTGTCCTGGTGTTGTCGCTAAGGCAATGGCACGTGCAGATGCGGAGAAACTCAAAGGACTTCTTGAGGGACACGGTGCAGAAGTGGAGTTGCTGTAGTGTACTCGTTCACATGATTTCGTTCTATTGTTGTGGTTATTATTATAATTATTATTATGGTGGTGGTGGTGTTAGTTGTTTTCTTGAGATGATGATGATGATGATTATGGCTAGACATGTGTTACGAAACCTTTTTTTTTCTTTCTTTTAAAAAAAAAAAACTTTTTGTAATACACATATATTTGTAAATTTTTATGTTTTTTTTGTTTTTATTGTTTTTCGTGTTTCTCTTAATTGATGTTTCTTGCTTCTTCTTTTTTTTCTCTGTGCATGCATACACGTGCCTGTCTGTGCATATATATTATTTTTGTGGTTTCATCCCGAGGTAGGAAGGAGGTGTGGTGCAATAAACAAAAAAAAAAAAAAACACCAGAAATATATATCAGTACGTAAATACATATAAATATAAAACTAAAAATAAAAAACTTTTTAACGGCATCGACGTATAACTATTAGGAATAATTCATTATTAGCAATGTCAGATTCTCTTGCCTTCTTCTTAGTTACTATAGAGCTCATTCTGTTCTTTGCCTTTGACTTCCTCTTTGCCCGTGTTCTTAACACACTCAAACAGGATCACCCAGAGCTCGAAGAGTGTGCACCGGAGGATTCACCGGATTTAGACCCTGTGGCCGTTATTGATTCCCTGCGCCACACCGTTGTGGAAGTGTATGAACACCACCAACAACACTACACACAAGTACCACAACAGGCAAATAGCACACCGGCAAATGTGGAAGAAGTGGAGGTGAGACCCATCTCGTACGTTCGTGAGAATGCGCTGCACACGACTGTTGTGATTTGTGGTGTTGTGGCTCCTGTTCTGACGGTATTGCAGTTTCTGTTGCCATCTGGTTTTCACTGGTGCCGCTTTGACCCGCCGCCGTGGCTGCAGTTCACAGGCGTTGTACCCGGCCTCGCGGCGGTGATGGTGTTTGCGGCCCGCGCCATGCATGCAGGATCGTTGATGGAAGTAAGCCGACAACAGTGGATTACACTCATGTGGTTCCGTCTTGATTTTATGTTAATTGCGGCCGGAGTGGCGTTGATTGGTGCTGGGGCGTGGCTGGTCGCCCTGTGCATGTCTGCAGTGGCATTATATTTGGCACATCGTGTGATGCGCATTGAGCGGCGGTTGGCGCGACTCACACGTGAGACTCGATTAGTGCGGGGAGAAGTGGATGTGCAGCATGTGTATGCGCCTGGCACTGTGGAGGCGCAGCGGGCCTTAGCCTCCTCTGATGTAGAGGGGTATAATGCACTTAAGTGAGGTGGGGAATAAATAAGTGAACAAGTGAGGGTGAAAAAAATGAAGAAGGAAGATGATGATGA
>NW_021639886.1:136617-137688 GCF_002087225.1 Trypanosoma theileri
TAATAATAATAATAATAATAATAATAATAATAATAATAATATGAATGGAGATTTTGAACAAGATGCCGTTTTTTTAAATGCATGTCGACGCAACTGGAAAAGTCTTCCTATTACACATCGTAAGCCTTATGAAATTGCGGCAAGACGCAATGAACAGACACGAAAAGAATTGAAAAAAAGGATGAGCAATGGTTGCTCCTTCTTTGAAAGTCTCTGTGAGCAGGTAAAGGAGTGGACGGCTGAATTGGTACGTGAAGATTTAAAAGGTAAACCCCCAGCAAGACAACGAACAGCGGCATCACGAAAGATCAAAACTACAGCAGCAGGAAAGGCCGCTGTTAAGACTCCCGTAATAAGTGGTGAAAAGATAAATTTCACCTCACCTGCAGTGGTAGTAGCAAAAACATCATCCTCCACAACCGCACGAGTATCAAACTCGCCTGATACGAAGCAAAGACCAAAAAGAGGAAGTGTAAATGGTAAAGGAAAGAAAACACCACAGAGAACAGGAGTAACTCGAAAAGAAACTGCAGTCATGGAAAAGAAGGCTGTCACTACTCGAGGTAGTGCAAAACAAAAGCCACAACCGAGGCGAAAATTGCAGCCCACACGACCCAAGGCTAAATTGAATAGAGTTCATAGAGTGAAGAAGAGTAATGTCACTCAGAAGGCCATGGCAGCCAAGAGAAAAAAGAAAAAGTGATTAGCGGTGAAACAAGAATGAAGGGATGAGGGAAATATATATAGATGATGAATACCGCAAAACCCCATAGGATAGTGGTATTTTTTTCTGTCTCCATAGAAGTTGTTTTTTTGTTCTTTTTTGCCTTTAAATGTTTCAACAAATGTGCTCGTTGTTGTGGCATGTGTACGTCTATACCTTTTTTTTTTTAACTCTGCTGCTAGTTTTCTTTTTATTTGTGTGTTATTGCTGTTGTTGTTGTTGTTGTTTTCTTTCTCTTGGTGTTTTTTTTTTCTTTTTTTACTGTAGGATATCACACTACGGATTTGACAGATCAAATACAGGCAAATAGAGACAGATAGATCCACGCAGAAGCATAGATATCCATC
>NW_021639886.1:139065-144669 GCF_002087225.1 Trypanosoma theileri
CTTTGGTTTATTTCTTCTACATCTTTTCAGTGTTTATATATATGTATTTATATATTATTTCTCTCAATTCTGTTGTGTTCTTTTATCCTTATTTTACATTATTTCTCGAATTTTGTTTGTATTTCACCACAACCCCCCAACCCCCTCACCCCCTATCTCTCTCTCTCTCTTCGAATATATATATATACCAACACAGACCTTTACCTTTATTCGATGAGTCTGTGTGAATCCTTGATGCTTACTCTAGACAGAATCATACATGCATTCATTTAGAAATTTCCTGATCTTGTGAGTGTATCCCCCTTATCTTGCTTTTCCCATCAACCCGCTTATAACCCGCATCAGCACAACAGACAACACAAAAAAAGAAAAAAAAAAAAGACCCAAACACAACCTCATGTCAGCGATTGCTGAAATTGCCAAACTTCGCAAAATTGCTGAGGATGCTCGTCGCGAGTACGCCACAAAGTCTGAAGCAGCGAAGAAGGTAACAGCAGCGGCGGAAAAGGCACAGCTGCAACTAAAGGACTCTAAGGTCATCATCAGCACAAAGGCAAAGTGGGAAGAAGCCATTAAATCACGTAAAGCCGCATGTGAGGCCGTCGTTATTGCACAGAAGAAAGTAACAGAATGGGTGGAACAAACGAAAAAAAAATCAACCGAGATGGCAACGGGTCTGGCAGTAAAAGCAGCTACGGGAGGTAATCCAGACGAGATTAAAAAAGAATTGCAAGAAGAAACAAAAAAGGCGGGAGAGGCACTTGTAATGGTAATGATTGATGTGGCGAAGGAGAAGCAAGAGGAAGTCTCATTGCTGCAGAAGGTGTACGCAGATGCTGTGCGGGAGAAGGAAACAAATAAGGGTAACGAACTTGACCAGTATATGAAAAATATACAAAATGATATAAACACCAAAAATAAAGAAGCAAGTAGTCTTCTTGAAGAAGCATCAAAAAAAGCAGAAGCAGCAGGGGGAATGGCGAAACAATTACAAGATCGCATAAAAGACACTGTGAATATCTCCTCTGTAAAATCGAATGTTTCGAATCTGTTGAATGGTGCTAAAAAAATTGATGCTATAAAGAAATTCTTTTAATATTCTATAATAATGCAAACTAAAGTATAAACTCTTTTTTTTTTTATTTGCTTTCATCTCCGTCGAGAATTTATAAAATGATAATTTCGTTTTAGACAACGGAGAGTGTTTTTTTTTTTTTTCTTTTTTTTTTAGTCGCATGTTTCGACACATATACATAAAAATTGATTCTATTTGAAGATTCAAATATTGTGTCACTAGGTGGAGAGTTTTTTTTTTTTTTTTTTTNTTTTTTTTTTTCTTTCCTTTTTTTTAGTCAAATCTTTCGACACATATACATATACATAAAAGTTGATTCTATTTGAGGATTCAAATATTGTGTCACTAGGTGAGGGGTTTTTTTTTTTTTTTTTGTGCGTTACCCATATCCAATAATACAGAAACATTATTTTACGCATTCTTTTGGGTTCTTTTAATTGGAAAGAAGTATTTGTGCGTTTAAGGATACCTTGCTCTTTATATACCAAACCATTTTATATATGCTTATTATTATTATTATTTTTATTACTATTTTCTGTAAGCAATATACCTGCATTGGGTTGGAGAGCAGTCACATTCTCTTTTGAATATTGACTGGTGTCAATCTTATGATGTGTCCATTGCCTGTAATATATTTCTTTTTCTATTCTTCTTTTTTTTATTTTCTTACTTAAAAGATTATACACTGATTTTCTCTGAGCTATTCCAACACGAAACTATAAACCGAAATGAGCCGCTGGCAGCATACATTCTTACTTCTTACAGCATTGTTGCTTTCCTCCGCCAGTGTGTGCTTTCTTGCCGATGCCACCGCCACCTCCCCAGACGTGCACCACTGCAGCTTCGACGACGTGATGTACAAAAAGGGTGTACAAAACATTATAAAGATTGTACCCAAGCAAGGAGAGGAGAGTATACAGCCATACTTAGTTTCCACAGACGATGAATGGGGCACCATCCGCATCAATGTGTCTATGAAGGATCTGCAGAGCGAATCAAAGTATTGTAAGAAGGGAGATGCAGAAAAACGTGAAACCCGACCGGACTTCCTTGGGGGAAATCTTCCGTGCACCAAGGAAGCAGAAATTACTCCTGAAAAGATGAAAAATCTTACGGATGTAATTATTCCTGAGGCTGTTAAGCTTCATGCTCAACGTCTTGAAGTGGTACACGTGAAGGAACCATTTAAAGTTCCCGATTTCACCAACGATGACAGTGTGTGTAAGTATTTCACGGTGCCTGAGGACCACAAGGAGAGTGGAGTGCCCAATGCCGATATGGTGCTTTATGTGGCTGCTGGACCTGGAAAGACTTTCGCTGCCCCTTGTGCCACAGCAGAGGATGGTCGCCCAGTTGTAGCTGCCATGAACTTTGCCTACTTCAATCTTACAAATGTGAGGGTCTATACTCGCTTTGCTGCACATGAGATTGCACATGCTCTCGGTTTCAGCTTCTACCAGATGAACAAGCTCAACATGACGAGGGCCACCAAAAATGTGGAGAGGAAAGTATACGCGGTGGTGGTCAGTTCCACACGGACGAAGGAGGAGGCACAGAAGCACTACAACTGTACCACCATTGACGGTATGGAGTTGGAAGATGAGGACACCGCGAAGGGGACGGTGTTGTCGCACTGGAAGATGAGGAACGCGAAGGATGAGTTGATGAGCACACGTCAGATGGCCAGCGCAGGACTGTATACAGTGCTGACACTTTCTACATTTCATGATATGGGATTTTACAGGGCAAAATTTGATATGGCCGAGTCCATGACATGGGGAAGCAATATTGGATGCTCGCTAATGGATGGGATGTGTGTGAATGAAAGTGATACGATCGACAGCTGGACAAAGAAAAAGTGGAAGGTTCCCAACTTTCCATCACTCTTCTGCGACACTGTGAGGCACAGATTCCCCTGCACAACAGACCGCCTGGGTGTTGGGACGTGCGAGCCGGAAGAAAATAAGTGGTGGACGCAGCCAGAGGGGTGTCCAGTTGTTGTGCCTTATTTTGACTCGTTGGACAGCAACACTTACATCAGCGGCATATGCGCCGATGAAAGCGCCAAACCCACGATGGGATCAATCAAAGGCAGTGACGCGTGGTGCGTGGACGGAAAGGACCTGCGGTACAAGTACAGCTTCGACGACATATCCGTCCGTCTCGACAGCGTGTGTGCAAAGATCAAGTGTGAGGACAATCAAGTGAAGGTGAAATATCTTGGTAATGAAAGCAATTGGATACTCTGCCCTGAAAACCAATACATCACCCTGGTATCCGCTAATTTTACTGCGGAAAGCCAGATCAAGTGCCCCAAGTACAGTGAGGTGTGTACCATGGCCCCTAACGGCAGCAGTCTTGTTGTTCCACAGCCTGCCAAGGAAAAAGAACCAAAAGAAGAAATAGATGACTAATGTAATCCTAATGACTGACGCCGTGAAGAGCGGTGACGATGACACATGCAGTACAGAGACCTTGAATATATATATTGTTTTTTTTTACACTACTTGGGCTGCAACTGGCACCAGCGACTTTTTTCTTCATTTACATGCCCAAGGTGCATTTCATCGTCGCCGCACTCGCACGCGAGGTCGCGAAGAAAATATGGGCTGAATAAGAAGATAAAATAACTTTTTGCTTTCATTCTCTTTTCTTTTTTAATGCAAATATTGAAATTCTTTGTTTCCGTTTGATATTCTTGGGGAGATGAAAGAGAAACAGTTGGAGGAGCTCTGCCGAGGTTTACTAGTGAGGTGTCCTTTGTGGGAGTGTGAATGATGTTTGTTCAAAAGCACAAGGATGCTGGGGTACGCTCTGTATGCCTGCTGAATTGTGTTCCTTTTGTGTGAGGACAACTGCTAATGTGAGTGTGCTTCAGCTAGAGTTTTTCTTCTTTCTTCTCCTTGGTTAATGTGTGGTAAAGAGAAAAAAAAAATAACTATTCTATATGATTTAGGCTTTTGTAATGAATTATATACATTCTTTGACTTCCGACAGAGTGAGAGGCTGAATTATTTTATATTGCAAATAACGGAAGTGATAAGTAAAAATAGTTTTTTTTATATATGGAGTGCCTTCTCTTATATACATTTTTTTCTTTTTTAATATTTTTAATTTTTTTTGATAAGGAGTTTTTTTTTCTTTCGGAAGAAATCATGCTTGGGGAATAATGATGTTTTGTTTGATCAGTTGGTTGGTTGTGTGTTATCGCTGATGACCCATTGGACCTGTAGTGGGTATACCTCTCTCTACATGCACATGTACACACACATAGTCTCTATTTCTCTCTCTTTTTCTCTCTCATATATATATGTGCACATACAATCATTAGGATACATTGTATACATACATTACCTGTGGTGTTGCCTGTGATGACGGAGCCGGCGGCTGGGCGCGGCTGCGGGTGGAGGCGATGTTCTTCTGAATGGGCCGGTGGGAACTGCTATGCCATTGGGTATTAGACCCTCTTGTGGAAGTTGTAAACAACTCTCCTCTCATACCTCTTGTCGTCTTTGTTGTTGATGGTGAATGATTGATTTTGTCATGGGCCCTGAGGTGTTTTGAATCTGGCATTGGGGGAGTGCAGGTGGATGATTGGCTTTGCCTTTGCTCTTCTTCTGGGTTCTGTGTTATGCCCCTTTGCGGACCTCGAGTTGAAATACCGGTGAGTCCAAAGGCTTACATGCGTGTCGACATCATATAATTGCCATGTTCAAGGAGAGAGGGCTCTTTTCTTTTATACTGTAATGGCAGAGTAGTACTTCTGATGGGGTGTTGTTGTTGCTTGCTTGTGGACCTTAGAGTAATGAGTCCTCATGCAGACAATTGTTGCAGAGGTTCTGTACTTGAATTTACAGAAGGGTGATAGTTGCTGTATGTGAACTGGTTCTTGCAACTGCATACCATGTACTACGATACTCTCTTTTCTGATTTTCTTACTTTCTTTTTCTTTTTTTCTTGTAGATTTACTGTTTAAAAGCCACAAGGCAAGCATACCTATATATCCATTATACACGTCTCTGAGAGAATGCCCCGACAGATGCACGTCTCACTGTTTCTCCTGCTCCTGTTGTTTGTACAGCTATGCAGCACGAGTGGAATCCTCGCCGAGGAGTCGACTGAAGTTGTGCTGGAGTTGCCCGTCAAGGGAGAGGATGCATCGCAGGCGTACACTGTCTACACGAAGGGACGCAAGCTGATCCGCATTAATACTTCAACGAGGGATTTGCAAAACACGAAAAAGTACTGCAGCAAGGAGGGGATGTCGATCTGGGACTTTGAGGGCAATCCCATCAAGTGCCACAACTACAATGTCCTGAAGACAGAGGATATGCAATACCTGAAGAATGATGTCCTTCCGGCAGCCGTGAAATTGCACGCGGATCGTCTGCTGGTTGACCGTGTGAATGGTTCGTTGGTTGTTCCTGAGTTTGAAGAGGATAGTCTGTGCAGCTACTTTACCGTTCCACCTTCTCACCACTGCAAGGGTGTCAATAATACTGACATGGTACTCTATGTGGCGGCTAAGC
>NW_021639886.1:146861-151861 GCF_002087225.1 Trypanosoma theileri
CTTTTGTAATGAATTATATACATTCTTTGACTTCCGACAGAGTGAGAGGCTGGATTATTTTATATTGCGAATAACGGAAGTGATAAGTAAAAAACAGTTTTTTTATATATATGTATATGGGTTTCAGCCTTTTATATAATGCTTTTCGTTTTTGGTATATGAGTTTTCGTTTTCGGTAAGGAGTTTTTTTTTCTTTTGGGGGGAATCATGCTTGATGAATAATGATGTTTTGTTTGGACAGTTGTTGGTTGTGTGTTATCCCTGATGACCCATTGGACCTGTAGTGGGTATACCTCTCTCTACATGCACATGTACACATACACACAGTCTCTATTTCTCTCTCTTTTTCTCTCTCATATATATATGTGCACATACAATCATTAGGATACATTGTATACATACATTACCTTTGGTGTTGCCTGTGATGACGGAGCCGGCGGCTGGGCACGAGGAGTGGCCGGACTACGAGGGGCCGGAGGGGGCGCGGCTTCGGGCGGAGGCGTCGGCCCTCGGCGCACGGCGGTCGGCGCTCTTTGACGAGGCGACGGCGAAGCGCAACGCCGGTGACGTGGCGGCCGCCAACGCGTTGGTGCGAGAGGCGCAGGAGGCGGGACGCGAGATGGAGGCCCGCAACGCCGCCGCCGCGGAGGCGATCGCGCGGTACAACAACGAGGCGAAGGGGAAAGGCGACGACTTCCTCGACCTCCACGGGCTGCGGGAGGCGGAGGCCGTCGCCCTCCTCCGCCAGCGCCTCGCCCGCCTCCGCGCAAAGCCGGCGGGGACCGTCACGGCGCTGGAGCTCATCCCGGGCGCAGGACACCACTCCGCGCCGGGAAAGCAGAAACTGATGGCCGCCGCACAGGCAGTGCTGAAGGAGGAGCAGCTCAGCTACAAGGAACTCACCGTGGGCTCCATGATGGTGGAGGTGGTGGGAACAGGTGAGGCGGCAAAGGCAGCGCCAGTGGAAGAAGCAAAGAAACCAGAGGCAGCGGAAGAGAGGGTTAAACCGGCTGCAGAAGCAGCGCCAAAGAAAGACGTCAAGAAGCCAGAGGCAGCGGCAGACGCTGTTAAACCAGCAGCTGAAGCGGGGCCAAAGGAACGAACAAAGAAGTCAGAAGCTGATGCTTCTAAAGAGAAGAAGAAGAAAGAGAAGAAAAGCAAAATTTGCAAGTGTTGTTCGATTATGTAGTCCTTGCATCGGGTACTTCATTATTTTTTATATTGTCCCTCTAAAATTTTTCTTATTTACTTTGGAATGGTGATGTGTCTCGCCTTAGGACAGACTGCTCAAAATATGCATGTCCATATATCTCTATCATTCTTCTGGCTATAAATTGGGTAATTGATATGCCAGACATATTTTATATGATGTCCACGACTCTAGGAAGTAGGGGGTTGTTGCCAATCTCTTTATCCGTGGAGTGGGCTGTTTTGAATATATATATATATATATATATATATATATATATCGCATTTATATTGATGCTGCTCTTTATTTGAGCTCATAGTAGTGTTTATATTGATTGACGTGCTCTTGCGGCGTAATTGTTGTTTTGTAATTTCTTTCTTTGACGAAGGATATTGACTAATTTATCAGTCTTAGAATGGGATATTGCGTTCATATTGTTTTTTGTTATGTTTGTATTGGTTGGACAGAACCTTTGCCGTATATGTTGTTTTTCCATTACTCTTGCATTGGTTACCTTTGTTTTCTCACATTTGTTTTTATTTCCCCTTTATTCATTTTTCTTGGCTCTCACACTCCGATGTAGTGAAGGTTATTCCTGGTAGAGTTTTCTCTGTTACGGCCCTTTTTATTGCTATTCTGAGTTTAAATATGAATCATATTGAACTCCAATGAAGTTCATGGAAATCTGAGAAGCCCATAATGAGAGCCTTGTTGTGAAGAGGTTTAAAACATATACATATATTTTCTGGCCATCGTGTTATCCACAATACTAATATAGCAACTCATGTACGATTATGAGTGGATAAAACACATATATGTTCCGTTCATGAACTCCCCATTTATTTATAATGAAAGTCATGCTTGGACGCATCCACATGACTACACTTTTCGTGAAGTTTGTTTATATAATGTAGTGTAAAGGGAGTTTGGGTGTCTTTTCGCTGAATCGTTTTTTTTTTTTTTTTTTCTTCCTCTGGCGACCCATGATATGAGATTTCCCACGTGGAAAAGGTGGGGAGAGAAAGTTGTTCTTTTTTCTATTTTTGCAAAGAATAAAAGCTAATGATTACTTCAAAATAAATGACAAGATATTTGGTGTAAGAGGAAAAAAAAAACAAGCTTATGTTTGCACAGAAATAAGCATAAATGCAAGGAAACATATGTATGGAGTCCAGAAGGTTATATTACAAGAGGTCAGTACTACAGTTGTTGTGCTCTCGGTTGTATACTAATATTTTTTATGCTGATGTAATGATGATTTTCATTTTTTTTTTTTTTTAATCTTTTGTTTCTCGTTGGTTTGAGCATGACTCGGATATAGTTAAACTTCTGGTGATTGATGATGTTCTTCCCAATAGAAGAAGAAATACCTCTTTAAAATACAGTGTATATGTCATTTGTTTATATTATTTCTTTATTTTTTTTTTCTTGTACTTCTCACTTTCTTTAAAAAAAAAAAAAAAAGAAAACACTATTTAGTCTCATGGCAGCAAATGTTTATCTAGATGATACATTGGTGGAAATGGACGGTGCGGTGCAGCACCTTCTCTACATTGACGAGGACAGTGGCAAGTGTCACGTGGCATTCGTGACAGCACCAAAAACTTCTAATGAAGAAGAACAGCAGCAGGCAATAATTAGTGGGATAGAGGCTATTGACGCTGATGCTGATGCTGATGCGCTAGAATTTTTTAGCGATTAAAATCCAGGGAAGTTATTGAGATTAGACAATATTAACACCTGATGTGTTTGATAAGTGCTGATTGTACCCTATTTGGGGGTGGGGTGGTGTAAATATGGGTAATGGTCAAATATAACTTCTTGAGATGTTTTGTTAATAATGTGAATTATTTAGTTATCTCTTCCTTTTGCTGTGCCAAGGACTCCCTAGCTCCAGGAACGATAAAAGATAGAGAACAAGTCGCTAAATTGTGGTGACAGCGATATCACTTAAAAATACATTACTAGCATGCCATTAATAATTGAAAGACGACTACTGTGTGATTTTGATTCTCTTTTTTAGAGGACAAAGTAAAGTAATCGACGTTGCTCAATCTATTCGTTATTTACGTTGATGAAAAGATTAAAAGTCATTATGAATTATACAGAATAGAAAGAGCATTTTTTTTTTTTTTAGTGGTTTTTCTTCTGCTGCTTTTCTTGCTTCTGTGACATTGCTGATTCTGCTGGCCTCTCTTTTTTTTTTTCTCTCTTTCATTTCTTCCATATTTTACACATTTGCCTATGCAACTAGATAAGATACGACTTTACAAGAGTGAGAAATGCCCCCACGGCGCCATCGTCGCCATGCCAGTGCCGGCGTAGCAGAAGCAATGCCAAAAGCCAAAACACAGGAACAACAACAACAACAACAGCCAGAAGAAACTCCCAAAGTGGAAATGCAAGATGTGAAAACTGCAGAGATCGTCGCCCCAAAGGTGGTGCCGGTAGAACCTATTCCTCCCCCTCCTCCTCAGGTTGCTGCTGATGCTAATACTCCTGCAAACACAACAGTACTACAAGAAAACAGCACCGCAGAGATGCAGATGTCGGCTGTACCAACCTCTACAGTGCAGACAGAGACGACGCGATCGGTAGTCACAAAGTTGGCGAAGAAACGAAAGCCCAAATTGTCGTTTTTATTCGAAGAAGAAGGGCAAGATGTCGATGACGCGAAACGGAAACCAAAACTTGCATTTCTTTTTGATGAAGATGCTTCCCGTGATAAGGATCTGGAGAAGGAACCGCCGCAGCATGTACAGAATAGTGTGTCAAACATAGAGAAAGTCATAGAAGAAGTAAATAAATCTAGCATAGAAAATAAAGCAGAAGAAGTTGATACAACTAGTGAGAAACCGGTTGTTAAGGTGGAGTCGTCTCGCCCCATACGTCGTGCCATGGAATACTCCAAGAGAGCCAAGCAACGACATAAAGAGCAGAAAATTATCGATAATCAGGATGATAATACAGAAGCTAATAAGGTGACGAACGAAAGTAATATAGATGAGAATGTGTTGTTAAATTCAACTAACACAACGACACAACTAAAGGATAACCAAGAAGATAATCAGCACATAATAGAAAGGGAAAAGGTGGCATTATCTTCTCCATCAGTCATTGACCCCGTAGAATCTAAAGAGAACCAAAGGAAACTACATGATACCAAGATGCAGATTTCTAATGAGGTTCCCAATAAAAATGGAGCAAGACATGTGAATGTCATGATAACAAAACCTCTGAAGCGCAATCGTCATTTCCACACCATAGAGAAAGAAGTAACGAAAGATGTACTGAGCAGTTCCAAACCCGTCAGTGAAGGGGAACTGGGAGTATCAACTGATTCTGACATAAACTCAGTAACTGAGCAAACAGCACCGGTGAAAGACAACATCGACCAACCCCAGTTATCTCATTCCTCTAGTGAAACCAAACTTGAGAACGGGAACACAATGACAAGGAAAATGAGCAAACTATCTAAACTAGCTAAGAGAAAAAAAATCAAAAGACATTTAGGAGTAGAGAAATTGCTGAATGAAGAAAGCGAAAGCAACACCATGAAAGCTGAAGAGGAAGCAACTCGGAAGAGGGCGGAAGAGGAAGCTGCCCGTAAGAAAGCTGAAGAGGAAGCTGCTCGTAAGAAGGCTGAAGAAGAGTCGGCTCGTAAGAAGGCTGAGGAGGAAGCTGCTCGTAAGAAGGCTGAAGAGGAAGCAGCCCGAAAGAAGGCTGAGGAGGAAGCGGCTCGGAAGAAGGCTGAAGAGGAAGCGGCCCGAAAGAAGGCTGAAGAGGAAGCGGCCCGAAAGAAGGCTGAAGA
>NW_021639886.1:152081-159711 GCF_002087225.1 Trypanosoma theileri
AAGGCCGAAGAGGAGGCGGCCCGTAAGAAGGCCGAAGAGGAAGCGGCTCGTAAGAAGGCTGAAGAGGAAGCGGCCCGTAAGAAGGCTGAGGAGGAGGCTGCAAGTAGGAAGGCACGAAAAGAAGCGAAAAAAAGGGCGAAAGAAGAGGCGGAGCGGAAGAAGGCTGAGGAGGAAGCGGCTCGTAAGAAAGCTCGAAGGGAGGCGCGTGAAAAGGCCAAGGAAGTAGCTCGGAAGAAGGCTGAGGAGGAAGCGGCCCGTAAGAAGGCTGAAGAGGAAGCGGCCCGAAAGAAGGCCGAAGAAGAAGCGGCTCGTAAGAAGGCTGAAGAGGAAGCGGCCCGAAAGAAGGCTGAGGAAGAAGCGGCTCGTAAAAAGGCCGAAGAGGAAGCGGCCCGTAAGAAGGCTGAGGAGGAAGCGGCTCGGAAGAAAGCTGAAGAGGAAGCGGCTCGTAAGAAGGCTGAAGAGGAAGCTGCTCGTAAGAAGGCTGAGGAGGAAGCGGCCCGTAAGAAGGCTGAAGAGGAGGCGGCCCGTAAGAAGGCTGAAGAGGAAGCGGCTCGTAAGAAGGCTGAGGAGGAAGCTGCCCGTAAGAAGGCCGAAGAGGAAGCGGCCCGTAAGAAGGCTAAAGAAGAGGCAGCTCGGAAGAAGGTCAAAGAAGAGGCGGAGGCCTGTAAGAATGCTGAAGAGGAAGCAGCTCTTTCTGTGAAGGAGAAGAGAAAGTTGGCAAAAAGAAAGTTGGAGCGTTACCGCAAGCAAGTGGCACTTCGGCACCAGAAACCATCTGCGCAAGAAAAGGAAGCCCTTGTGGCAGCTGCTACGGCACAGGGTGTTATGGACGTTCCGCTGGTTCAAGTTAGTGCGCGTGGTGGTGCTGCTGCTGGAACCTCAGATGAGGCGCCTCCAACTTCGGAGGAAACACTGCTAGCCAACGCATTGATACTACCCAATGGTAATGTGACGATTGAGCGATTTGACGATAATGAGTTGCTAGCTCAGCGGCGCAGCGTTGATGATCCGTGGGATATTGGGTTGCGGTTTGACTGGAGTGTCAAGACTCTGGCAATTGGTTCACTGCCAATGTTTGGAACTACCGATCCACGGAGGATGCACCCATTCATGAAGCAGTACGAGTCGCGACCCGTGTGGTTCCTTGAAGAGGTAAGCGGTGTTAAGGCAAACAACATTCGCGAAGTGATGGATGTTCTCAAGAAGAGCCTCAAAGCCCGCTTTGTTTTTAGGAAGTAATCAACATGCATACCATTAATTTGTAGAAAAAAAAAAGTAGATATACATAAATATACTATTTCTTTCTTTTTTTTTCATCGTCCTTTACTAGGGCTTCTGAAGTATTACGTCATAATTTTACCCTTACAAACATCATAGAATTGTGTTTTGTTGTGTTTTGTTTTGTTTTTCTATTTGGCTGCGTTTTTTTTTTTTTATTATTAATACTTTGTTTGTGTTTATTATTTGCGTTTACGTAGGCGTCTGCTGCATGGAGAAAGCTCCTTCCATTGTGATCTCCTAAGAATTGTCGGTCAAAGGTCTCGGTTATAATTGACGTGTTTTTTTCTTACCTCAAAAATCATTCCTTATGGTGAAACAGGCGATCACACATACAAATGCCATTGCATGCACTTAATTTTTGTTTCTTTACTGTTCAACACTCTATTTTTCACTTAAGAATAAACATTTTTCCCGTACATTTGCTTTTGGGCATGAGAACGACTGCTGTGGTTGTAATACAGAGTTTGCTTATATCATCTACTACTCTTCTGTAGTCTTCTCTTTTTCTTTTTTCTTCTTCTTGTTATTGCTGTTGCTATTTCTGCGCTTGCAGTTCGCCTTGAGGATATTGTGGTTCCAATAGAAAATTAGTACAAAGAGTAATTCCAATTCAAAGAAAATTTGATATATAGAACAAAAAAAAAAAAATAATAATAAAGCGAAAGGGACCCCCCAAAATGCGTTCCACAACACCACCACTTTACTACAAACGTCCAGAAGCTGCCCCTGTACCTTATTATATTGCTGGTAGCACAAGAGATATTCCACCATCTTTGCGTGTTCCACAACCAACAACAGGAGCAGCAACAGCAACAACAACAAGCCGATGGAGCAATGCGATGCCAGCTGGTAACCCCCGCGTTGGATCTGTCGATCAATCAACATATGGACCACCACCAACACAACAACAACAACAACAACAACAGTGCTCTTCTAATACATTTATCCCAGTGCCTTCAGTGGCCAACCCATTTGGTATCCCCAATACATCTCCAAGAAACTCTCTGGTGGGGGAGAATCCATCAGAATTACTGCAGCAGAGCGCTGTCCGTTGGAGCACCACAGCGAATCAAAGTGCCCAAGCATTGTCATCATTGGAGACTGAAGAGGCAACACTTTTGCTAGAAGAGCAAACCATGCGGGCAAAACTTGCAGAACTTCAGTTAACACGTCAACGACAGAGTGAAGAACAGCTAAATCTCAGTCAAGGATGGGCAACAATGCTTGATCGGGAGGAACGCTATTTCATGGAGCCACCTTTGGATCTCTCAGAAGAAATCTGGGCAAGAGAACAGCAGTGTGCCCTCCTTCAGCAAGAACTCCAACAAGCCGAAACACAACTTGAGGAGCTGCGTCAAGAGCATGAAGAATATAATGCGGTTATGCAAGAGAAACAGGAGCTGGAGAAGGAAATGCAGCGTCTTCGAGAAAGTTTTATGGCAATTGAGGAGCGACGAAAGGCATGTAGATCACTGGCAGAACGCTGCTTTGATGCAGAATCTAAACGAGCTGTGGTTGGGGCACGCTATGTACGGGAGTTAGAGACACAATTAAAGGAAATGACATCTAGTGGCCCTCTAGCGGAAACCCAGAATGTACCTCCGTCACGATCCACATCGCGTGGTGTTACCTTTGCACAAAAAAGTATCATTCTTGACTTGGGTCCACAATCCGGAAAAGACTATGGCGGCCGTAAGGTTGATACAGATGAAAATGATAATGATAATAATACTGAAGGTGGAGAGGCAGGACTCACTCAGGGTATTGGTGGAACATCCGTTTGTCTCCAGGATGATGAAGATGATGATGATGATAATGATTACGCTCTTGGAGGTGGAATCGGTGGACAGAGTGCTGCGTACTCACTCAGCCTCCTCAAACGTACACGGGTTGAGGTACCAACTGCATGAAGAGTTTCTGCTTTTGGCGTTGAACCCATTTACTTTACTTTTTCACCTATAATTATTTTTATTAGATCTGTGAGTTGTGTCTCTTTTTGTTTTTTAGATATTTCAACACTTCTTGTCTCAATTATTATGATTTTAGATATCCAGGTGAAGGAAAGGAAAATAGAAAAGGAAATGAAGCCAGGGACCCTTTTTTTTTGTCTCTGTAAACCATTAGAGTAGTCAGAAGTCTCTGGGTCTGTGATTTCAGTCGAAAATAGAAAAAAGAAAATACTCAATAGATGCACTTGTACTAACAATTGTTATTTCCACCTGGTGTTTTCTTCTTTTTTTTCCCATTCCTTTTTCATTCGTCTCTATATATCATATGTGATGCGTTTGTAGCCTCTCTGTGTTTTCTGCTACCTTTTTTTCCAATCTCCCACACTATTTGAAGAGGACCTCTTAAAGGTGTGTGTGTGTAGTGCGAACAAAAAAAAACAAAAAAGGAGGTCTCTCTCTTTCCATATTTTTCTCTCTCTCTCTTTGTTTTTTTTTTGTTTTTTTTCTTCACACTCCGTGTGTATTTGCTTTAGTGAAAGTTAAAAGCCAAAAAAAAGGAAATATAAAAATATCTAAAGGAAAACCATGCGGACGCTAAGCCGGTTCGATGTCTTCCCTAAATTCGATATGAAATTTGAGCAAGACGCTCGGCAGCGTACAGTGCTTGGTGGTCTTTTTTCATTGCTGTCATTACTCGTAATCGCAGTACTTGTCGTTGGTGAGGTCCGTTATTTCTTCTCTACTGTGGAGCAACATGAAATGTACGTTGACCCTAAACTTGGTGGTATGATGAGCATTACAGTGAACCTCACATTCCCGAGTGTGCCATGTGATCTTGTCACGGCAGACGCTATTGACGCTTTTGGTGTTTTTGCAGAAGGAGTAGAACGTAACACCATCAAGACACGCGTCGACGCAGTAACTCTAGAAAGTATTACTCAAGCTAGACCCTTAGTGGATGAAAAAAAGAAGATCACAAAAGCCATTGACCCTGATGGGGCAGAGAAGGAAAACTGTCCGAGTTGTTACGGTGCAGAAAGAGACCCTGGTGATTGTTGTCCTACATGTGATGATGTTCGTCGCGCGTATACTATGCGTGGATGGGCATTTAATATTGATGATATAAGCGTTGAACAGTGTGCGGAAGAGCGTCTTCGTCAGGCCGCACTTGTCACTGGTAAAGAGGGATGTAATGTTTACGCAAAGTTTGATGTGGCTCGTGTTACAGGAAACATACATTTTATTCCAGGACGTATGTTTAATGTAATGGGACATCATTTACATGATTTTAAAGGGGAAACCGTACGTCGACTTAATCTTAGTCATATTGTACATACACTTAATTTTGGTGAACGTTTTCCAGGGCAAAATAATCCACTTGATGGAATGTCCAATATACGTGGCGCTCGAAACCCGAATGAAGCAGTAAATGGTCGATATAGCTATTTTGTAAAAGTTGTTCCCACACAGTATCAGGTCAATACATTCTTTGGAAGCAGTGATATTGTGGAGTCTAATCAGTACTCCGTCACTCAGCATTTCACTGCCAGAGAGAATAGTGAAGAGAATGCAGAAAAGGCAGGAACAAGTCAGTCACTTGTACCAGGGATATTCATTTCTTATGATTTATCTCCTATTAAAGTTTTTGTTCTTGAGACACGCCCATATTCATCTGTTGTACATCTTATTTTGCAACTTTGTGCGGTTGGAGGTGGAGTATTCACTGTAGCCGGTCTTGTGGACTCCTTCCTTTTCCACGGCATTCGTCGTGTACAACGGAAAATGAGAGAAGGTAAACAATCTTGATGGACATTCATGTCCATTAAGAACTTCTCTTATTATGTATTAATTTTTATTTGCGTGTATTAAACTTATCTTGCGCACTTCTTATTTTGGCTTTAAATGTCAGTGTTTGAAATACTCCCTTTCTCATATTTTTTTTTTTTTTGATCTTTTTTTTTTCTTCAGTATGTCACATATGCTTTACAATATATAACCAATAAGTTTCCTTACTGTTTTTCTTTTTTTTCCTATTCTTGTTTATTCCTTTATTTTATTTTATTTTTGGTATAGCTCTTGTTATTGTAGCGCTGTTATTGTGTGTGTCCCCTCATTAAGAAGAAGAAAAGAAAAAAAAGCATACATATATATAGTCTAAGAGAAAAAAAAAAAAAGAATACAAGAACATAAAAAAAAATATATAATATATGCAATACATTTTATTTTTATCTTATTTTTCAAGAAGAATGATGTTTCTCTCTCTCATTGTGATACTCTTATCTTACACTACAATTTTTGCGACAGGCTATGGAACTGTAATTGATGCCGGAACTCGTGAATGTTACGTAGAGTCTGTTGCGGCTGGTGGATCTCTTGCGTTTACATTTCGCGTAACAGATGGTGGTTCGTTTGATGTGGATGCTACCATGCATGCCACGACGTCCCCACCGCTGAATGAGATTGAAGAGACAACACGATTACACTTTAATAAACAACTGGAATTTTTGCGTGATAACGCCACCACAGTTCTTGTGAATGAGTGGCGACGGGCAAGTGAGGGAACGCAGACGTACACCGCCCCATCCGCTTCCGAGACCAAACATGGATTGCCAGCAGAAATTACCGTTTGTTTTGATAACTCCTTCTCTCGGGTATCACCAAAGTGGGTGCTTTTTCAGTTCCTCAAGCGTGATGTGCCGGAGATAGATCCCGATAGCCTCACCAAAGCTGAGGCGGAGATTGAGAAGAAATTGCACAGATACGGCAATGTGTTGTTCGATTTGGCAACTGTATCCGAACGTCTACGACAAATGGGCGAATCCGATCGTGTAAAGCATGAATCCCTCGCCGGTATTATCACAGCTGGGTTGGTGGGAAATATTGTGATCTTGCTTGTTATGGCAGTATATCAATACACCACTCTGACACGCTTTCTCATGCGTCGTAGGGCAAAGTAAAAAATAAAAAAAGGAAATACTATGGGTACACGTAAAGGAACAGACTTATTGGAATAATAATAATTATTATTTTTTCCTCGTAAATTATGTATTAACGCAGAAGAGAGAAGGATAGTGACGACCTAGAGTAAAGAATAATCGTCTGACATCGTAAATTTTTCTTGAAATTCCCTTTGAGGTCTTTATTTTTTTTTATTTTATTTTATTTTTTACATCTTTTCATGTGCACATGTCTTTTCGACTGTATGAAACACCAAATCACGCAGTCAAATGAAATAAAAAAATAAAAATAAAAAAAGAAACTGTTTGATCTTAAACTCTTGGTTAAACTTTTATTGTATTTGTATCCTTTTATTATTATTATTATTATTATTATTATTATTATTATTTATTTATTTATTTTTATTTATTTATTTTTTATTTCTAGCTTAGTACGATGCTTCGTCGACTTCACACACGCATTGTAGGGATGGGTTCTATCTGCGGTATGACGCCGTCACCACCAGCTGAAGTGTTTCTCAAATCCCTCCCACCACCGAGTGAGATAGACCCTGTTAAGTACCAACGATTTGAACGAGAAGAACGTGAACGCAAGCATACCCCTAGAAGTTGCTTACCATTAGTTCCTCCAGAACCATTCTATGATATCCAATGTGGAGCAGCAGGTCACAAACATGTAGTACTCATGACCCGAGAGGGGAACCTCATTACATTTGGTGATAATCGGTATGGACAGACAGCAGCCCCAAGAGAAGATCAACAAGAATTTGGAAATGAAATTTCCGAAAAGAAGATGTCAACAATGCGAGCCTCTGATCCAGATTGGTCACCATTGTATATTGAGCTTAATGGTGCTTTTACCTCTGATCAGCAAGCTGTGGTATGTGGTTCTAACTACACGATTGTGTATCAACCTGGTGGTCGTCGTGCTATTGGATTCGGTAATAATCACATGGGCCAACTCGGTATTGGACATAAGAATCAAGTAGATAGTGATAAGGGTTTTGCTGAATGGGATCCTAAAGCTAATTGGTGGGGCAATAATAAGAGTGTGATTCGAAATATTGTATGCGGTTTCAATCATACTTTAGTGCAATTATCTTGTGGTTCACTCTTTTCATTTGGTAGTAACACATGGGGTGAACTCGGTATTGGTTCAACTGTTTCACCCATGGAACCGGCACGAATAAGCTATTTTGAAGAAAAAGGTATTGAAATAATAAAGGTTGTAGCGGGCAATAGTTTTTCCTTATTTTTAACACGAGAAGGGAGGGTGTACGGATGTGGAGCGACAAATTTTGGGCAGCTTCCAGCGAATGAGTTTGAACCCGTTCCTGTACCCTTAACCCGGAACTTTCTGCAAGACTCAAAAAACAGTAATGGGACACAATTAATTAGAATTAAAGATATTGCATGTATGGGATCTGCGGCAGTATTTTTGAG
>NW_021639886.1:160553-164326 GCF_002087225.1 Trypanosoma theileri
GGGGGGGGAGGGGCGGGGCGAGCCGGCCCCAGGGGAACCCGCGCGCCATTTCCCTCCAGGCCCCCGCGCCCCGAAACCGCCCGCCGGCAGCGCCGGTTTCCCCACCCAACCCCCACCCGTTTCTTTTCCCCGTTTGGGTGGCTTTCGGGGAAAGGGGGGGCCAAAAGGGTCCCCCGCCCCCTCCCCAGTTTCCCCCAACGCCCGCCGCGGCGGGACCCCCGGGGGCTTTTCCCCACCGCTTTCTCCTTTCCGCCCGTCCCCAGGCAGGCGGCCGGCGTCCTGCGGGGGCGTCTCTTCTTTTTTTCCCCGCCTTTTTTTCTGTTTTGGCGGGGGGGCGTCCCGATTTTTTTCTGCTGGGTCCGCGGTTTTTCTGCGGGGAAATCCCTCTCTGTTTCTTTTTAGTTTTCTTTTTTGCGGTTTCACCCTCCGTGGCGGTGTTGTTGGTTTTTCCCAGTTGCTTTTCTCCGATCTTTCATAGTACCCCTTTTTATTCACATTAAAGGAAAGAGAAAAAAGAAGAAGAAGCAATGATCAGTATCCTTACCCTTGAGGTGAACTACTTCATCGTACCCGCCGTGGTTATCTTTATCTTATTTGTAATACCTTTTCCAGGTCTTTCACGCTACGTTTGTCGTGCTGTGACATTGGTGGAACGATTAAACTTTCACGGTGTTTCACTACTCTTGTTGCTTGCAGTAGCAACAGTTGCAGGTTTCACTCTTCAGATGCTGGAATGGAGGAAAAAATATGGTGTTGGTAAGCCTCGATTTGCAGATCTAAGTCTTGAAGTTGACTGGGAAGCCAGAAAGTGGAGACATGAACGCAATATGTACATCCATGCCCTTGCAGCAGTACTCTCTACTGCGATAATGAAGTTTACAAGACTATACAATGCTCTGGAAAAGCAAACTTTGTTACGCAGTGAAACTAAGAAAGGAAAATAGTTACACTTGGAAACTCTTATTTCATCTCTTATGCATGACATAGGGTTTCTAATAGTAGTATATAGGAGAATAATAGATGTTAGAATACTTAAGTACAGCATTAAGGTAATTATATATCGTTCTTAAGGCTGATAGTTCTCACATCTATGTGGAACACTTTTTTTTTTGTTATCTTTAGTCCCTTTTGTGTCTCTGTATGTATGCATATACGTACGTATGCATGTATGTATGTATGTGTACTCATACCGAGTGAGAGCGAGGATAAGAGATACGTGCACAGTCAAGTGCCTTGTTATCGTTACTCTTAACCTTTGGCTAAGAGGGACCTATGCATCTGTTTTTATGTAACACCTTTTCTTTTTGTTATTTCCATTCTTGTTGTAATGGTGTACTTTTCATGGGATACCGCTGTCTTCGCAGTTTCTCATCCTTCTTCTATTCCTCCCCTCTTACACCTAGAGACTTTTACAAGTGACTGACGCATGTTAGAAACAGATGAATCAGTAACCCAGACTAATGATGGCGTTGTAAATGAGACTCCTTCTTTGGTAAGGCAGGAAAAGAAGCTGGTGAATAGTGATAATACAGAAGTTCAGTTCCCTAGTGGCTCAAAGTATGTTGGTTCTATAAGAAACGGACAATTGAATGGCTACGGAAAATACTATTACTTCCCAAGTGGAGATATCTACGAAGGGGAGTGGGAATCTGATATGAAGCATGGAAAAGGTACCTACACCTATGCAAGCGGTGATCGCTACGAAGGTGAGTGGTATCGAGGAAAAAAACACAACCGTGGAACATATTTATTTGCTAATGGTGACAAGTATGTTGGCTTTTGGAAAGATGACAAAATTCATGGATACGGTGTCTTTACCATAAAGAATAGTGGTAATAGGTATGAAGGGTTCTGGGAAGAAGCTTATCGTCATGGTCACGGGGTACTTTACAACAGTAATGGAGATATTTATGATGGAGAGTGGGTTAGAGGTAAAGAAGGAGGATTTGGTATTTTCATTCAATCTAGTGGTAATATTTACTGCGGAGATTGGAAGAATGGTGAAATGGATGGGAAAGGGGTGTTAAAAGAACACCGCATCTTGTTCGCAGTTGATTTCATCCAAGGTTATGCCGTTACACGAGTACCGATACCAGAAGGGACCAAACCACCACCAGAATGGCTGAAGGCGTATGACTTTTACATGACCTACACTGGGAATCACTTCAAGTATGGAGACAGAAGTGCAGAAGATATGGATGAGTTGCGTCATGCATTAGAAAAAATGAAGCTTGAGAGTGCCTTGTGGAAGAAGCGCTACGATAATCTACTCAGTAAGTCCTTAGAGACAAGAAAAGATGTACAAGTCTCTTTTCCAAGTGTAGAAAACCATAACTCTGTGTCAGAGGCCCTAAAGGAAACGAACCATGTCACTGAAGTAGAGGAAAGTAACACAGCAAAGATGGTTTCTCAGATAGATCATATGGAAACACCTCATGCGAATGCACACAGTGTAGTGGAAGATGGACAGAATGTAGAATGTGAAACAGAAAATAAGCCCCTTAAAGAATCAAAAGACCCCAATTTGGGCACAGTTATGAATGGGAAGGATGGTAAAAAAGAACTAAGGTGGGATTCCTTATCTTTAGAACCACTACGGTCTGAGATTGTGAAACTACGACAGCATAACATTGAACTCATGCGGAATAATGAAGAACTTGAGAAGGATAAAGTACATATAACAGCAGAGAAGGATGATTTGGTACGGGAACTCACTTCTTATACTGACAGGGTAGAAGATCTGGAAAGACGATTCAATGAGGCTGTATCTATGGAGTTAGCTGCGTCAAGAGAGGTTATGGAGCTTCGTGCTCGTATACAAGAGGTGGAAGGGGCACTGGCTGAGAAAAGTAACCCTATAAGTGTAAATACTGATACTCAGGATCAACATCAACGTGTTGAGGATATGGAAAGAAAGCTTGAAGAGGTTAATAGGGCAAATGCTGAGTTGCAGCTTTATTCTGATGCACTTAAGAAGGAGGCAAATCGTTATCGTGATCAATATCGAGCCCTAGTTAATCAGAGATCTTCTGGTAATGATACTGATGCACTAACACAACTTCAGATGGATCTTGAGAGAGTTGAGGGTCAGTTAAGAACCGCCGAAGAGAATGCACGAACGCAACAGATCGAACTTGATTCTTGTAAGAGTCACTGTATGGATTTAGAATCTTCATTACTCGTAATGACTCGACAGAAAATCAGTGACCCAAAGTTACTACTTGCTTTGGATAGAAAGATTGATCTTCTTCGAGGGTTACAAGAAAAAAATGCTGAACTATCACGTATATTAGAAGAGACTAAAGTGGAACTAGAGATCTCTAAGAAGCAAGCCATGGTAAATCAGAATACAAAACACATGGTTGAGTCTTCTGAAGCAAAGATTCAAGATGAACTTAAGCAGGTTGTTAAAGAGTTAAAGAAGGAACAGAAAAAGTACAAGAGAGCTCAAACTGATCGTGAAGCTCTAGCAGTTGACCTATATGAAGAACAGGTAAAGCACGCAAGGGCAGAGCGTGTTCTTCAAAGTTTACAAGGGTGTTTCACAGTAATGGCTCGAATTCAAAACTGTAAAGAAGGTACTGCAAACCCTTGTGTACACGTGAATGAAATGGATTATTCACAGGTTCTTCTTAACAGTAGTGGTGAGTCACAATCATTCCAATTTGATGTTTGCTTTGATGATAAGACCTCTTGGGATGCTATTTTTAGCGAGATTCGACGACCTATAACTATTGTTAAGATGGGATTTCATGTATCATACGTAACTCTTG
>NW_021639886.1:165146-169046 GCF_002087225.1 Trypanosoma theileri
TTTTTTTTTTTCTTCCTTGAAGGGTTATGTATTTTTCCTCCCTGCTTGTTTTCTTGCTTTTGATGTGAACAGTTTCTCTGTTGTACCTAGACGGCGGTATGTTGGCATGGGGAAATTGTCTTACCATTGTAGAAGAAATATCTTTTCTTGTACTTCCCACATTAACTACCATTGACTTTGAAGTGTAGTAGTGTGAACTAAATCAAAGAGTGTATTGTCTTTAACTATTACTGGTATAAACCTATGTGCATTCCCATAGTTTTCCATTATTTTTGTATTATCAGCAATGACAAATTTCCCTCACTATATATATATATATATATTCTTTTCATGTGCCATAACTTTTCTAGATAGAGAAAAACAACTCTATAATATCGAGAGAGAGAGAGAGAGAGTGTGTGTGTGTGTGTGTTAAATGTATATATGAACACATACATGTATCATTTTTACCTAAGTATCTACTGCTTTCTTTTCGTTCTCATCTTTTCTGGTAGTAGGGGAGGGGAATCTTTTAGTATATAGCTTTAAAGGAAAGCTAGTGCACTCACTTGTTATTTTAAAATCCCTTGTATATGTAATGACCCGTCAACTCTGTGTTTTGGATGTTTCTTGGAAGAAAATAGACAAAGAGGCTTACCTGGATGCATGGCAACAGTTGGTAAAGGAGGCCATTGGGTGTGCCTTTATTGGCTTGGACTTGGAATGGACATCCATGTCTAAGCCTTGTGTAGAGGAGAAGGAGGAAGAAGGTGAAGAAGAGGAGGAGGAAGAAGAAGAAAAGAATACTCCTGGTATCAACAGGGTCACTGCATGTGTTGGGAGAAAAAGGACACCTACTGTGAAGTCTGCACACTATGTGGGACCTGTGGCAGTGGTGCAGCTTAGTACGTTAAGCGTTACCTTTGTTATAAAGCTCTGTGATGTAGTTCGTATAGCTGAAGGTGGTAATTGTAGTTCTCCACATGGAGAGGCTGCTGGTTCTCCAATCTTGAATCTTGTTAAGGACAACTTGTGTGCTCTCTTAGCAGATGAACGTATTACAAAAGTGGGAGTTGGTGTCTTTGGTGACCAAGAGAAACTACAACGTGACTATACTGGATTCTATATTTCACCTTGTGTAGATCTTATCGTCTTGTCTCATCGTCTCTTCTTCTCCCATGCAGATGTGAAGCGACTGCGGGGTTTAAAAGATATCGCTGAACGTTTTTCTGGTACCATTCTTGAGAAAGATCCCCTTGTAATACGCAGTGACTGGGGTGGAAATCTGGGTCCCCTCTCTCCACTTCAGATTCAATACGCTGCTAGGGACGCAGAAGCATCATTTGATACCTGTCTTGGTATTTTAAGAGAATCACGCGTTATAGAGAGTGATGAGACACTACAAACTGCCTGTACTCTACAGGAATCCCCAAACTCAGTAGTTTCTATTTTACAGGCTCTGGCTGGTGTAAAACGAACCTCGGAAAAGGGACGTCAGAAGAATTGTGAAGAAAACCAAAATGAACGTAATGTATGGTGGTGTAAGGGGCGTTCCAAACCTTACTATCACAATATTTTTCTCTACGATGCCGATATGAATCTTGTCTTTACTGTTGATAAGTCCAAGGCAGAGTGGTATGTGTACAAGAAAGGTTTGGCAAAGGTGACAGAATGGCGGGATGGGGATAACAGTGATACGTCAAGTTCACAGAAGGAGATAGCCGCTATTCAGCTTGTTTTTAGTCCAGATTTTTCAAAGTACAATGACGCTCATATTCGTCGTAATTTGGACTACTTCCGTCAACCCAAAGAGAATCAATGTGTTGTCTGTGGTAATTCGAATGACTTGGTACGATTTGCTGTTGTACCACTAGGTTACAGAAAGTTTCTCCCTAGTGTATACATGAGTCATAACAGCTATGATTTACTACTCTTATGTACTACATGTTTTGCAGTGGTCCGAATAAAATATGATAAAGAGCGACAACGTGTAGCTGAGGATTATGGTGTACCTCTGGGTCACCTAACACCAAAAGAAGTCAAAAAACATCGAGCCATATTGCAGAAGAATAACCAAGAGGAAAAAGAAACTAACATTTCTATAATAAACAGTGATGACAACAAGGTGTTGGCAGATGAAGGGAGAGAGGGTATTTCTTCTTCTCAAAAGAGGTGCATTATGGAAGCATACCTTGATATTGAGGAACATCGTGAAACCCTCCTTAACATATTTAAATATGCCAAAGCCTTACGTGGTTGTTACGATACCTCTACGGATGAAAAAGAAGAAGGAGAGAAGAAAGGAACTACAGAAAATAATGATACATCCATCTCTTTAATGCAAAAAAGGTCTGCAAAGATTCCACCATCCCGTGTAGAACAGCTTGCGTCATATATTCGTTTGCACGCTCCACTATATCCTTTTACAAAGAATACTAAAGAACAAGAAGAATTATTCCTTATTGATGCTGCTTCTCCAGAGTCTGTCAAATACATACTTGAGAGTGGAAAATCACCTCGTGCCGTTTTGACACGTTTTTGGCTTCGTCAACACCCAGAAGTTCGTGATATGTTTTGCAACACGACAAGAAAAGGTGCATCTTTAGAAGATAATCTCTCACTGGAATCACAGGAAGATGAAGGTATGAAGGAAGAGAACCTCTCTGTGGATTGTCACGGATTTCTTGTGGTGCAAGCGGTTTTGCAAAAGTATATGGGACATCCCGATAAGACCCAGGATCACGCTGTAGGTGAGTTTATTTACCGATGGCGTATGTCCTTCGTACGTGGGATGAACCCAAAATACCTGCCGAGTGGCTGGTGTCCGGAAGATGGAATATTGTTGTGATTGTGTTAATGAAATATATGGTTTGTTGCGTTGTTTGCAGCTTTGTAACTATACATATCCTTTTTCTTCTTTCTTTCTTAATGATTGCTTTCTTTTTATATCAGGATGTTTCTACTATCATATTATTCTTAGCTACATACATTTATTACTTTATTATTCTTAAATTATGATGTTTTGTCTTTTCTTCTTCTTCTTCTTCTTTTCCTGTTAGATTGACATTCTACCGTTTGAGTTTTTTGTTTATAATGGCAAAGGAGGAAAGAGTATCTGAAGAAGCACCCCAGGAGGTTCTGCATGGTGGAGAAGTGGTGCGTCATGATGAGGATGGAGATGCCGATGCTGTTGTTGTTGAAGCGTTTCATGATCATTTACCGCCACTGAGTGAAGTAAAGCGATTCACTATTGTTGGGGTAGCCATTTTTGGCTGTATTTGTGCCTCTTTTGCACATTTCTTCAACCTCTTCAGTGGTGAACTTCAGAAGGAGTACAGCCTATCACAGCGGGATCTCTCTACCATCAGTACAGTGGGAACTGTTTTCTGCTTCTTTACTTTGCCCTATGGATTCCTTTATGATTACTTTGGCCCGGTACCTATTTTCTGTATTTCGGCAACTATGTTTCCTCTTGGGGCACTTCTGCTGGCGTTATCTTTTAATGGATTTATTTATGGTACAGTAGCACGCCTCAGCGTCTTTAATGCCATTTTAAACATTGGTACAATCATGTTTGACTTTGGCTGTCAAATGACGTTACTTAGTATCTTTCCTTCCAGTAGAGGTGCTATTGTAGCTATCGGGAAGACGTTTAATGGACTCGGATCTCCAATTGTGGGAACCATTCAACTTGCCTTCTTTGACAATCACCCAGACCATTTTTTCTATTTTCTTATGGTTCTTGTGGTGGTGGTTTCTCTGAGTTGTATGTATTTTCTCCGTCTTCCACCATATCATCTGACCGGATACCAACAATCACACCTCAGCGAGCAAGAGAAGACCAAGCGCCTGGCTACACGAGCACAGTATCTGCGTCAAAAGACACCTGTTCCTAGATTTTTGGTGGGAATATCATTCGTT
>NW_021639886.1:169732-170343 GCF_002087225.1 Trypanosoma theileri
GTGTTTGCAACCATTCTACTTAACCGGTTCGCATACGGTGAGTGGTACACGCGTGAAGCTGAGAAATTCGGAACCCCTATTTGTTACCATCGCAGCTGTGTGCAAATGCCACTTCTATTGATGCTTGGCATCAACTGTACTGCTTTTATTTCCACTGTATATGTGCATATCTCGTATATTCGATTCAGCCGAAAGGTGTTGGCGGAGCGGCGACGCATTAAGGAAAGTGCCATTGCGATGGAGGCCAATGATGCTCACGAGAGTGAAGATGCATCAAATGAGAATAAATAAGCAAAACTCTACGGTAAATGTTTTTTTTTCTTTTTCTTTCTTTCTTTTTAACTGTAATCACTACCCTCTCTGTAACTTCCACAAAACAAGGCAGAACTCACTTTATATTCCTTGTGAAAATGTGGGATTGGTTGGTACAGATGAATATTGTAAGGCAATGCAAACTAAAATGGTTTATGAATGAAAGCGAAATTTAATGAAAATTGAGCCAAGAGGAAAAAGAAAACGAACTTCGGCTCTTTATTATATTTACTATTGTTTTTTGGGGGTTTGGTATATTGATCGACTATGAAGCGTTTCTACTAGAAAAGACAATATTT